>NC_064283.1:12812805-12894321 GCF_019186545.1 Solanum stenotomum | reverse complement strand
TATCTTAATCTCTTCCCTAATTATTAGATACCATAAATAACGGTTCCAGAACGCCTCCATTTTACCCTCCCTAAATGCCTCCATTGGAACTTGTAGGCAAATTTTGGCTTAGGAAAAGCAGCTGAGATAGGCCCTTTCTCTCAGCATCTATAAACTTGTTCTATGGAACATCGAGATTAGTCTCGTGAAGTTGAAACAAGATAGATAGCAAGGTGAGAGTCCGGTGAAGGTGTAAGATTTTAAGTGGTTCCGTGAAGTTGAGACAACAATTACATGGTGAAGGTGCAATGAAGGTTGAGGCACAAAATATATATGAGTTTTGCTAACTTACTATTACAACCATTCGTTATAACAATGTTTCACTGTAACGGCTGGATTTTATGGAGAAGGTACCAATTTTTCAGGTTATATTACTTCTTTATAACAACATTCTACCGACTACCTACAACAACAATAACATACATACACATATGAGTTTGAAACATAGGTGTTAAAATGTGACTTCACTACATACAATAGTGTAAGAAAACAAATAAAAAGTTCACTAGCATTGACTGTATAGCTGTTGCAGTTAAGGAAATTAAAAACAAACTAATCAGCATATAGAGAACGGAGCTCAAACATGTAAAAAGTTGAGTGTCAATTGGTTTAATCCAACCCAATCTCAAAACAGAAATGGAAACAGAATATCACACAATTACGAATTATAGCACTTTGTATAAGCAGTATGTCAGCATGAGTAGGCTATCAATGTCTGCATTCTCATCATTAGCTGCTCTACATCTTCATTCAGTTCATTGGATCCCCGCCATCTTGAACTGCAGCATTAGCCTCATTAGCGCCCACATCTTGTTCATTAGCGTCTCCATCTTGATCATCATTCTGTTCATTTCCGCCTCCATCTTGATCATCATTCTGTTCATTTCCGCCTCCATCAGCATTAGCCTCATTAGCACCTAAATCTTGATTTGCATTTTGCTCATTAGCGCCTAAACCTTGTTCTTCATTTAAATGAAGCAATGGTACACCATCCCAAAAAGTAACCTCTCTCCTGCCACAAAATACGATCATTTGTATCAACCATTACAATTATATGTACACTCTGTTGCAAATTTGTAATTAGAAACTTACGATATCAACATGAATCTTCCTTCTCTAACATCCACGGACCCTAGTGGGACTGCAATCTGGAGATCATCAAAATAAAACAAATTCAGTACTTACTATTTACAAAACAACAAAATCTTCTTGTTCATGTAAACCATCTTACAAATTTCCACCCGATCAACGTTCCACATTGGCCACAGTAAGTATCAGCAGTGGTAAATCCAAACTCATGTTCCACATCGTCTGGTACGTGAACATTATACCTGCATATATATATATATATAACACTTAAGACTGCAAAAATCAATAAATCTCAAGTTGCACAAAATCAATCAATCATGAGACTTACACTCTTCTAATTATGATCACTCCTTGACGAACCTGCAAAGTTTACAAGATCATAAGTTACGTTGCAAGAAATATAACTTAATTCATTCATGAAATCATTATATTCGAATCCTTACCCTCCGAATATAATCTTGGACGCGTGCAACTGGATTTCTGCACGTACGACAGTAGATTCTTTCATTAGGATTTCTTTTAGATTTCTTGAATATCATCATTGTATCAACTCAGAGAGAAGATTATATCAAATGCAAAAGAAAAAAATGGATGGGAATTATGAGAGATCAGTAGAAGAATGAATTTAATGGAAATGATGACAACACAAATTAAAATGTATCTTTATATAGAAAACTAACTTCTTGATTTCTTGATTTTATCGTTATAACTCTCTATTTACCCTCCAAAACTAACTTCTTTTTAATTTCTCATACGCTTATTACATTTCCCTAAACGAGTTCACACCTGGGATCCAACTTCCGACCTCGACTCCTGACTTTGACTCGAGACTCAAATTTTGACCTCAATTTAAGACCACGATTTTCCAAAAATATATTGGGTTAGTTCGAGTATTAATATGAAATATCGGGTAGGCTGTGTATTAGTTGGTTCGGTTAAGTTTTAAAATTTATCAATTTGACTTAGCAGTTATCATTTTGTAAACATGATAAACTGTTATAGAAAGTTGGGATATTGACTTATCGGTTATTAATTGTTATTGGTTTAACCGTTAAGATTTGACACATAAAAAATCATTGAAAATCACTTAAAACAAGGTGACAAACTAAATGAATATGAGTTGACAAATTGCATCTTGCTTTAAAACAAATAGTATCACATCGTAGAATAACAACATGAAATAACACTAAGAAAGTAAACTCAAAGTTAAGGAGTAAGGACTTTATATACCAAATGATATAAATACAATTATTTAATTTACTATGGGTTATTGGTTCACCCGTTAAGAAAAAGCTTCAAACCATTATTCGATTAATAATTGATAACTCGATAATAATAAATATATCAAAGATACACTTTATATATTAATAATGATATTGTCGTGTGTAGGGATGATCATTTGGTTAGTTTAAAAAATTCCATTCGATTTATTAGTGTTCGTTTTAGTAAAAATAAAAATTGAATTTAAATTGAAATTAGTTCGATTTGGTTAGATTTATTTCGATTTGATTTTTCTGTTTGCACTTATCATAGAAAATTATCAGATTGACTGCTTACAAATCAACATTATGCCAGAATATGTTAATATACTGATATTATTAGTAATTTTTACACTATAAATGTAATTATACATTAAGGCCAGAAAGTATATATTGGAGCGAATCAATTTTTTTGTTAGGTTACCAACATGGGTTGTGGTGTATTATTGGGAGTGTTTCACCCTTAACCAGATCGAGTCCTGGGTATGGTGACAATCCTATTGGGAGCACCACCCCGAATGGGCCCTGCAGTGTGCGATCTGAATTTAGTCGGAGTGGGAAAAAAAATCTTTGTTGAGAATAATCATGTTCTTTCAATACATGAATTTTAGCAACAAATACATCACTAATTTTTGAAATAACAAACCTTATTAAAACAATCCTCCAAACAAGCCTCTCTTTTTTTGTCATTTATATTAAATTTAGAACAATTAATAGAAAAACAACCAATCTTACAATAGTGAATTTGACTTTGCACATTCACAGAAACAACACAATTATTTACACAATCATTGTAACATTTTTTATCATTGCCACATTGTAATTTGCAAGCATGAAGGCATCGTTGTACATCAGTCATCCCTTGTGCTACAAAAATCATCATCAACATAATTGCAATTCCAAGTTCTAACTTCATTTTTGCTTCTTCTATTTTTCTCACTAAGAAAAACTGATTTGATGATGATGTTTAGAATATGTTTAAGTTTAAATAGAATGATACAAGTGGATTATGAAAAAAAAAAATCTAATTATAAATCACATTTATCATTTTACCTAAAATGGCTAGAATATAATCAAAGGTCCTTAATTGGAATTGTGATCATATATCTATATCACATTAAATTAGGATAGTGTATATCTTTTTAGAATCTTCAAGGGTATCAATTTAGACAATGATGAAAACAATTAATTTGGAAATTGGTACTCCCTCTATCGTTATTTACTTGTCAAATATTTTCTAATTTGATTTCCCTTTTTACTTGTCTTTTTTAACAAATCAAGGAAGGACATTTATTTTCTTCCTATTATACTCTTATTTTATTAACATTCAGTTAATTTTAATATAATTTGATTTGATTGTATCTTTTTAAGGGTAAATAGTTTGTGTCAATGCTTTAATGGTGGAATGAATGAATATGTAGGATATATCTAGTACGTGTTTGATGTATCATATTTATACATACAATGATATAGACATGACGTATGGGTACATACAAAGGCAAACATGTGTGTATATGCATATCACTGTATATTATGTATATGACTTGTGTATGTCAATGTATATCATTGTATATAAAGTGTATATGTTGGCATATACATGACATACAGTGATATACAAGCTACAGAGAAGAAATTGTGAAAGCCATGAAAAGAGAACTTCACCCAGGAAGAGAAGTTCACTAAGAAAAAAAAACCATGAACAAAGTTGGCAGAAGCACATAACATAAATAGGCTTATGTCATATCATGTGGACAACTTATAAGGAATTGGTTGTGTAAAAATGAATAATTTCTTAGATATATGAAATTCACAAAATGTGGAAAAGAACAAGAATAGTTGATTATAATCAAAGTTTTTAGTAGGTAAGAGGTAGTGAGGTAAGTGCCCAAGTTGCGCAAACAATTATAACCGAGCCTTGTATGTTTGCACTTAATGAACATTAGAATTTGAATGATTTAGATATAAGATCATTAAATGAATTTGTTGTCAACCACTACTGTCAATCGTTACCACACCTACCACCTCCATCATTATAATTTATATACACTATTAGAAAATGAGGAATTAGCGACGAACAAAATTTTGTAGCTAAACAATAAAAATTAATGATAATCTCATTTACCTGTGGATTATAAGAAAATTCAATTAGCTATAGGAGCGTTTTAGCGATGGATTATCTAGGAATTGCCGACAAATTTCGTAGCTCATTTTATATTTTCTTGCAGTGATCCATTGTCATCACCATCATCGTCACCACCTCTACCACCACTGCACTAACACCTTTGCGGCCAATTTTTACTTCCAACCAACTTCACTATCGCACCACTATCAATAAACTACCACCAAGGCATTGTCAATCACCCCCACATTCTTCAGCCATCACCATCAACATTGCCAACTACTAATAACTATCACCACCACTACCAGCCGCCACCATCATGACAATTAATACAACATCAACCACCTCCATAGTCATAACTATCATTACCACCATTTCTAGTCACTAATATCTACCATTACCACCACTACAAATCATCTCCACTATCACTAGCGAACATAAATATTTCATTTCTTTATTCAAAATAATGATTTTATTTTATTGAATCAATTTTTTACTTAATATTTGATTAATTTCTTATTTAAATTTGTATGCCAATTATGTTTACAAATAAATGAATTAGGTACGTTTAAATGTAGACAAATAAATAATTTTAATTATTCAGTGTTCATATATATAGATAATAGCTCAATCACTCAAATGTACATTGAGATTCAAACATCTTAATCTTAATGGAAAAAATGAGGCCTAAATATCTCAGAAATGTTAATAATTTTCAATATTAATATTATTTTACTAATTTGTTATGAAATTCATCGTTGACTAACTTATAGTTAATAATAATTTTCCAATTAAATTCCTTGTTAAATAAGATTTTTAGTTTTTAACAATAGAAATTGGCCGTAGAATTTGGGTGGATGAACTTGTTACGAGTGTAATTTGAATAGAATAGGTGAATCTAAGGAGGAATTTGGCAAATCCAACAAGTAGTTGTTTCCTTAGCTTTCTTACCTGATACCAGTTTACCATTTTAAGGCTATGATGTAGCGAATGAAACTATGAGATCTTTTTAAGTAAAAAATGTATCTCTGAATCATAATCATAATTATCATAATTATGATTATAAGTGGGAAAAACTTAAGTCAAAAGTTGAATTACCATTTTACCCTTTATATATATATAAAGCAATTATTTGTTCTACATTAATAATATTGCAGTAAAAATACTCATAATTATGAAAAGAATCAAATTATTAAATATTTTCAGCCAAAAATTAAAAAAATCCGTCAATTTCCAACTTAATGGTTTGACCTTTGATCTTCATCTACATAATAATATTGCATAAAAATATTCATAATTATGATTTAAGTCAATACTCTTTCTTTTCTCGAGGAACAATACTTCTTCAATTGCTTCTTCATCTCTTGTTTGTGAGCAAACTGATGAAGATCAAAGGTCAAAAATTAAGTTGGAAATTGATGGGTCTTTTTAATTTTTGTCTAAAATATCTTTAATAATTTGATTCTTTTCATCTTCCCTCACCTAAGGTCCCTTATTTAAGTCATCCAAAGAGCAATTAAATTTGCAAATCTCATTGAATATTTTTACTCGAATATGATGGTGAAACCATACAAGGCTTCACTGGTTGGTCCACAAGATTTTCAATAGATTACTACGGCTTCATAGCCGTCATCTTCGGCGTCTTTGGTGCCATGTTATTAGATACAAGATTTGTTCGTGGGTTGTTATTATATTCAGTGTGCAATCCATTGCTAACATAAGGAATATGGAAAATGTCTTAAGCAGATCTCAATGGCTATGATGTTTGGTATCACGGGTCTCATGACAAACTACTTGGGTGTTAGTCCCCGGGCAATCAAGACAACTTGATGGAATTGTTTTAGGCACAAAACTCATTTATAAGAACATGTGGATGTCGTCCCGAAATATTTGCATTCTTTTGATGATTCTTAGCTAAATGAAGTTGTACAATAGGTTTTTGCTTTTATAGTTTGAGCTCTTTTTACAGGGCTATTCTGTCCCAAGTTCTAATGGCTCTAATCTTAACAAACACTATCAAAATTATTACTGTGGTGATATAATATTTTGTTAGTGAATTCAGGTTTATATATCTTAACTAACGTCTTGTAATGTTGGAAGCAGCTAATGATTGACTCCTCTTCAATATTCTACTTTCATTTCTCTGTTAGATTTCATGCAGAGGTTAAAGAATGAAGAAGATCAAAAAGTTGTTGAAATGGCCGATCATTAGAATTGTTTGATAATAATTATATGCGACAAATATGCAACGCACGTTCTCGAAAACTAGTAGAACCGTGGCACGAATCCAATAACAAATATCAAACATAAAAAATAAAAAAAATCACACCATTCCATTCCGCGTGGCTGACGGAGAAAGCAACTTCTAATATATTTATTGTTTATTGATTTACTTTTTAGTTCAACTTATTTTTATACTAAGAAAAAGGGGAGGGGGCGGCGGAGGTTGGCACAAGACTTGTAGTTAACTACATTATTGACGGTTAGTTTACCTTTTTTTTCCTAAACGGTCTATATTGTAGCTTAATTAAATTTGGATTTGCACTGAAAAATTTATATTAGGATAAAACGTTTTTTAACAAAGATTACTTTATACCCAAGAGGGCTCGAATTCAAGACTTCTTGATTAAGAGAAAACAAGTACTTACCCCTCCACCATGATGGTGTTAGTTACCTTTTTATTTTACTCATTTCTCCCCCTTTCTATTATTGATGATTGAGGCATCTACCGTATACTTTTCTTTTATCCTTTGATTTGTCGTTATTAAAAGTTTATAGTTATAAGCTTTCGTTTGATGTTCTATTATTATTTCGATCCAAGTGTTTTATTGTTAGTTATTAATATTATGAGGAGGTTGACGGAGATTTTTGTTTTTTAGATATATAGTATTTATTAACTTTGAAAAGGCTTATGATATAATTTCAAGAGAAATTCTTTAGAGATGTGTAGATGTTAGAGATGTTTCTATCGAACTTATATTAGAGCGATAAAGAACATATATGATGGAGTTAAGACTCGATTAGAATGGTAGGAGGAAACTCAAAGCACTTCTTAATTGAGATGGGGTTGCACCATGGAATATGGATCAATTCTTAGCCCTTTCCTATTTGCTTTGGTGATTGATGGATTGATGTAGTATATTCAAGATAAGGTGTCATGGAGTTTGCTGTTTGTGGATGAGAAAGTACTAATTGATGAGATGCGCAGTGAAGTTAATGTTAGGTTGAAGGTATGAAGACAAATTGTGGAGTTTAAGGGTTTTGGTTGATTATGATCAAAATATTTGGAGTGCAAATTCAGTAGTACAATGCAGGAGGTAGGTTTGGAAGAAAGGCTTGACATATAAGTTATTCTCAAGAGAGATAGTTTCAACTTTTAAGTATGTTTGGTATTACAGGAAAGTGAGGACATCAAAGATGATGTCAAGGCTTGCCTTCTGCGTCTTGTGTGATAAAAAAGGTACCAATTAAACTTAAATATAAGTTCTACAGAGTACTGGTGTCAAGAATTTTCATGTTCCGAAGATGCAAGTAGTAGAAATGAAGATGTTGAGATAGATTTGTGGACATACTGGAAGCGATAAAATTAGGAATGAGGATATACAGAACAAGGTGGGTGACCTCCGTGGTGATAAGATGAGGGAAGTGATCTGGTTTTGGGCATGTGAGGAGGAAATATGCTGGTAAAGTGCAAGAGGTTGAATATATTGGATACGGAGAGAGGTAATGATAGGCCAAAAAAGTATTAGGGAGAGGTGACTAGACAAAATATGACACAACTTCAAATTACCGAGGACATGATCTGATAAAAGGGTGTGGAGATTCCGTATTAAGGTGGAAGGTTAGTAGGTTTGGAGTGTTGACTTACTTTTCGAAAGATATAGCTTGATTCTTATAATGTCTTGCTTTTGTAATTTCTATCATCATTTGTTCTTGTTTTGGGTTACCATGCTATCTTACAGTTATTACTCTCTCTGTCTCAATTTATATGACTTACTTTAATTTTTTAATCAATCCAAAAAAGAATGACATATTTCTATATTAAGTAACAATTTAACTTATAAATGTCTATTTTAATCTTAATGAAATGATTTATAACCACACAAATTTTTATCATTCATTTTAGACCACAAGTTTTAAGAGTCTTTCTTTCTTTCTTAAATTTCGTGTCAAGTCAAACTACCTCAGATAGAGGGAGTATTCTTATTAGTTGTTTTATTTTCTTCACTGTCTTGTTTCCTTTTTTCATATCTACTTTGATATGCGGTATTTAAGCCACGGGTCATCCTGCGGAAGCTACATTTCTACCTCTACTAGGTAAAGATAAAATTTGCTTACTCTCGTCTTTCTCAAATTTCATTTATAAAATTTCACTGAATATAGATATTTGTTGAAATGCTTTTTCACAAAAATTATAAAAACATACTAAAAGTATATCAATATGTTTTAGCAAGTCGTTACGTATTGTCCCATATATGGTATGATATTATATTATATTATTTTCTCTCGTTTCATAATACATACACCATGTTAGGAAAGAAAAAGGTCAAAAATAAATAATTTTGAAACAATTTTAATTTTTTGAATGAATTAAGTAATAAGGAATTAGTAGTCGCTTTCCTATTTCCATGAAAGCCAAGTAAAAGGCAATTAGAAAACTGCTTTTCTCGGTTGTCAAATTCTCTCTCTCTCTCTCTCTCTCTCTCTCTCTCCACAAAAAGGCATAAACCCCTTTAAGCTCTCTCTCTCTCTCTCTCTCTCTCTCTCTGTGAGACCCCAATTCTCTAATTCTCTACTGGATTCCATTAGGTATGTTCTGTTTTTGCTACTTTTAGTTTTTATCCTTGAAAAAATCTTCTTTTTAATGGTGATTAATTTTACCAATTCTGGGTTTTTTGTTGTTGTGATTCTTGGTGTTTCTGGATTGTTCTGTTAATTTCTGGAAGTTGTGGGTTCTGATCATAATTGACTAATTTTTATTTTTATTTTCTGGACAAGCTTATAGTCTAGTTGGTACTGGTTTGAATCTTCGAGACAGCAGTTGTGGGTTCATACACTTGTTTGGTTATAGATTTTAAAGTTGGAAAAAATTGACTTTTTGAGGTTTTGGGATTTGAAGTTGTGTTTAGACATTAGGAAAAAAATAGAAATTTTATGAGTGGAAGTCCCTAAAACCCGTGATCAGTTTTTGGGAACTTCAAAATATTTGAAGATCAAATTTTGTGGTGGAACAGATACTATTTGAAGAATTGTTTTAAAAACAATGGTCAGACTCTAGCTTAGTGTATCCAACTTTGTGGGCTCAGTTTGGCTTACAGGGGTCGTTTGGTTGGGAACAAGTTATTCCGGGATTAACTTATCCCATCATGTATATGAGATAACCTATCCCGTCAGTATGGTATAAATGGTGGGAATAATAATCCATGGACTATCTAATACCTCCAACCAAATGCAGGATGAAATAATCCTGCATTTCATCTCGAGATTATTATACCTTATACCTCACACCAAATGACTCTTTAAAGTTGTAGATTGAGAATGTGAAAACAACAAAGGTGAAAAAAGAAAGAAAGGAATGTGATAATAACTTATAAAGTTTATACATATGCATTAGAGGCCCTGTTTTTCTATGAATTGATTGCAGAATACCAAGTTGTCATTAATCTTCAGAGCAAAATTTGAGAATTAGGCAAGATGAGTTTTGTGGCTTATTGTTGTTTGCTGATATACTTTTATGATTTGTGCTGTCTTGCAATTTGTTGCTAACAATCTTCATAGTACAAAATTAGTTTTCTCCTGTCATCATGAAGTCCCGTAAGAATAAACATTGTTTTCAAGTTTTTAGATTGCTGCTTCCATGTCACTGTCATTGCATCTGCCTATTGTAGATGAACAACAATTTTTCACTGTTATTGCATCTGCCTATCATAAGAAGAAAATGTTGTTGCATCTGCCTATTTGGAGGTTGTTTAAGTGATGATTTTGTTGTAATCTGGTGCAGGTATAACATTCTTGGCATTCTATGTTAATAATACCATGCAGTTATATCATCATCCTTTTTCCTTGAACAGCCAGAAGGTGAGACTTACTTTGGAAGAGAAAGGTATTGATTACACGTCGCATCATGTGAACCCTTTAACGGGCAAGAACATGGATGCATTTTTCTTCAGTATGAATCCAAGTGCGAAAGTTCCTGTGTTCCAGAATGGTTCTCACATCATATATGATACCATTGAGATAATTCAGTAAGTCTTCTCTACACCTTGCTATACTTTTCTTCTATCAGTACAAAAGTGTAAGCATGAAAGGTTAAAAAGGAGTACTGCAAGCCGTTGTCATTAAACATAATTCGGTTGATTTAATAGAGGAATAGTCATGAATTATATTTTGATCACCAGGTTGTTACCCTCCAGGGATCCTTTCTCCTGACAAGAACAGAGTTGTACCTTGCTCTCTAGATGATAACGTTTTAGATTACTTATGATCTGTAGAGCATATATATAGACAGATGGATAGATCATGTACATCTTGATTAGTATAAGTATATTGGCTGAATGATAGTTTGTATTTTCTTATTTTCCGAGTTTTTTAGGGGGTTATTTGTAGAGGAAGAATAGTTAATTGTTGCAACATGCACAGGTATATTGAAAGAATTGCAGAAAAAGTGTCGTCTGGCGGAAACAATCTGAACCTTAGCAGCAGAGAAGTTATCGGATGGATGCATAAAATACAAGAATGGGATGCAATGTACTTTACCCTTTTCCATGTCCCTGAGAAGTATCGGCTATGTGTTTCTAAATTCCTGAGACGTGTAATAATTGCCCGAATGGCTGAATCTCCCGACTTAGCAAGTGCTTACCACTGTAAGTTACGACAGGCATATGATACGGATGACAAGTTGAAGAATGCTGAAGTTTTGAGACGAAGTGAGAACCATCTAGTAAGACTTCTTGATGAAGTGGAACTCAAACTTGGTGAAACATCATATCTAGCTGGGGAAGAATTCAGTCTAGCTGATGTAATGCTCATTCCTGTTCTAGCTAGAATAGAACTCTTGAACTTGGAAGACGAGTACATAAACAGTCGTCCAAACATAGCAGACTATTGGGTGTTGGTTAAGCAAAGACCTAGTTATAAGAAGGTGATTGGTAAGTATTTTGATGGATGGAGAAGACGAAAGACACTGCTGAAAACATGGTGCTTCATCCGTGTCAGAAGCATGCTCCGAAAATATTGAGAGATCAATGTTGGAGAGGACAAGCACTTATCTAGTGTAATTCAACTCTTTTCCTTTTCTTGCTATCCAGTTTATTGTCTTTCTTTCTTTCTTCTTTGTTTTTTTAGGTAGGAAGGAGGGGAGAACTTGCAGTTGCATAGTTTTACAACAATAATTGTTAAGATGATATAATATTATGCTTTGTTTCTGTTTTTGTAACCTGGAATGGAAGTTATTTGCAATTGTTAATATATATGAAAAGTCGAACTTTGGTCATTGTTGAGACTTGAGATTACAATATTCTTCTTTACCAAGTGGCTTGAGTTCCTTGAATATCATCAAGAATGCCTGAAAATCGGTGTAGAGACTAGCAGTTTTTATTAAAGTTAAACGTAACTGTGTTGGTAGCAGTACAGACTAGAAACAACTTGATATGCTGTTTCATGTGGAAGCACAACAAAGGGAACTTCACCTTAACCCCAAATATACGTCAATGATTGTCAAACAATCCTTGCAAGGGGAATGTTTAAGTATGCCACTGCTTTATATTCTCGCATATGCTGATGAACAATGAACTTTATCTGATGTTCGTCGAAGTCCTAATCAACCTTTTGCTCTTCCTTTTCAAAGGACTTGAGCAAATCTTGTTACAGATTCTGTATCTCATTCCTGCATTTTCACCTCAATAATGCAATATAGACCTGAAAGTATCATGAGGATGTTCCAACGATACATTAAAGAACAATCTATAATCAAGTTAAGCCAGCTGCAAGTACAGATCAAAGAAACAACTGCACAAGAGACCTTTTCTGCCCCTTTTCCACCAGCGTAACTCAATAATTTGTTTTACAGGAAGCATTTGAATGTGATGTAACAAAAAGAAAGAACTAAGCTCATATTCTTCTAAAATGCCTCTAGGATCCGTTTTCCAAGGTGAAAAAAAAATACATTTCCATAACAGCAAGACGCCAGTAACCAGAAGGGGAATACAGTTTGGCACAGTGACAACTAGAATGTAGAAACACAAATGTCATTTTTTTCTGACTACTTCCCATTTCAAGAGTAAAAATAAAAAGATAAAAGGAAGGTTTACCTCGTGTGAGGCATAAACAATGATAATTGCCAATGTAGCACGCGTCAAATAAGAATATCTTTTTTTTCTCTTTCTAAACCTTAACAATAGGAGAAAAGAACAAGGAAAAAAGAATTATGGACTCAGACCCCCAAAAGCCGAATAAGTGCTTTACAATTCTGTTGGTGGCAAAGAATTATCAGTACAAAGGAGCACTGGATGAAAACTTGGAAACTCCTGAGGGCTTACCTATGGAAGTTAAAACTAAAAAACTGTCTGTTGTGAATGATTCTGTTGAGAAGTATGCCCCAAATTCTCCATTCTACGGAAATGGAAACTCATAGATTATCTCTGCTTGCTACACCTACACTGCACATACTATTGTTTGAGTTGTTTCCTGTGCACCCTCCAGCCACTTCTTCCCCTATGCCAGGGAGGCCTTTTTGAATTAATACACTTCTGCTGCCAAACATAATTCCTTTACAAGTTATGATAGCCCCTAGCTCGTTCAACATCAAATTGGGTAATTACAGAATCTTGTGGAGGCTTGCCCCAGATAGGAATGGGGGATTATGAGCAGACTGGCCATGTTGTCCAGGATTTTGAGGTGGCTCGCTAAAAAATTCAGCATTATCTGCAGGAGATATAGGATCCCTTCTATCATGGGGATATGTAGGCAAAGGAGGAAAAGGATGAAAAGGTACTCCTGGAGTAACACCCCAAGCATCACATCTTTCTTTTTGAGGTGACCCAAACTGCTGCACTTTGGAAAGTGGAATTCCATAGGAGACTGGCAATCGTGAAATAAACCTCTGCTGCAGATGCCCTGTGACCATTGGATGCGGATACTTCTTGCAACTAGGTTCTTGGAGACTACAATCTGCACTTGAAGAAGCACCACATGAGATCCTAGAGGCCTTCCTGGGGATTGAAAACCCAGGAGGGGCATCATCTATGTCCTGCGTTCGATCATCAGCCGCATTGGTTTCAATTCTTTGATCTACATTTAGTTCTGCCTCTTGATCCCATCGACTCTTACGCTTACGTTTCCTTGCCCCATTGGGTGCCCCATCAACACATGAAGTAGATGAGCCATCAAGGACACCAGCATCTATCGTAGTAGATTCTACCATTAAATAAGAGGTACATTCTTCTGTTTCTGAGGGCTTCACACCACAATGGTCTTGTAATGGTGAACACCTATTGTACCGTGGAGAAGGACGCAAGTCAATCTGGCTGTCATCTCTGTCAATGCAGCTACTTTTTCTGAGAGGTCTACGTATCCACCTATCTCTGAAGTTCCTTGCAATTTGATGAACCTGAGACACCATAAACACAGTAAATCAATTAAACTAATGTCAAAAGAATTAATGCACAAATGGTATTATACATAATACATGAAACCAAGACCTCCGGATCAAGATAGGTGATTTCAAAGACTAGAACCCCCACCCCACACACCATAAAACCAGAAACATCGCATTCCTGTGAACAATCATTTTCATGGTAATAATCAAACTAACAGAACAACAGAAGATCCAAGGAAAAAGTAGAATCAATTGCAATATGCATGATAGGAGGACCTAACACGCTTCACGTATAAATATAGATCAAGCCTGCAGGAAATGAGTCAATAAAACCTCATAGCCCAATCAAAAGCAAGAAGAAAAAACATCAAAGCAAATTGTCTCCAAGTTCTCTAGAAAGTTCCTTCTAGTTTATAAAAAGTCGAGACTCCCTTCCAAGTTAGCTTGACCTCCTTAATCAAGTTCTAGTAACTTTTTTTCTAACTAAGATCAAAAGAGAAATTGTTCATCAACATTGACATGCAAAATCCGGAGCTAGAATCATTTTCTCTAAAACTAGTTCCCTCCTGTTAACCACTCCACTACTTTCTGGGGCGGCTCTGGGAAAAGGTTCCATCCTGAAAAGCCAGAGTTTCCTCTTTCCCTCCATCTAATTCTCATTAAAGCTAATTGTGGAGTATAGTCACTTTCTTCAGCACACAAATTAACCATCAACAAATGCACGTACTTTTTAACATAAACAAGAGGTTTCCAACCATAAAACCGAACTCTAGAGGTTTCAGCTTGTTGGACTGAAGAATATGTCATTGGTAGCCTCAGTTATTTGAGAAAAAATATAAAAACAAAACAAGCTCAACAACACAGGTACAATCTTGTCCAGGATTTAAGGCGTCTAATATGTGCCATCTCCCCTTGAAACAATACGATGAACAGAGAATATAGGCCTCTGCATGCTTCCCCCTGAATGCCACATTAGTAGAGCTTCTTGTAGGCGTGGAGTACTGTCTTAGTTTTGGTCTAACAGATTCTAAAGATTTTAGAAGACAAATAAGACTTGATGAGACATTGGTAATGTGTGCCCTCCCCTTTATATTCACCTCATTTTGATATTAACTTTCTTGGATAGATTATAATTATAATGCCATATTAGGAGTGAAGAAATCAGTCTTTTTACTTTACATACATCATACATCTATAGGTTTCTCCAATCATCACACGAGCACAAAATGGGAAGCATTTCAATTCGCAGTGAAAACCAAGAAAAGTACAGGGAGAGGGGAAATACATACGAATCAATCAAACTGAAATATTTTATGAAGTACAATTAATAGGGAAAAGGGCCTGATATACCCCTCAACTTTGCCATTTAGAGCTGATATGACGAGAATATACCTCTCGTCATGTTGTACAAATGACTCATATATACCCTTTTCCTCCAACGGAAGTGAAAAAAATAATTTTAATTTTTAATTATTATAATCCATATAGGTGGGTATATTTGATCCTCCTCGCACGTTTTTTTTTTTACTTTTTTTTGTTTCAACGACTAATTTAAATTTATTATTTTGACGGTCAAATTTATTTATGTTTCACTAATTTTCTTGTAAAATTTATTATAGATGCCCCAATTTTTTTACAATACAAAACTAAATTACAATATAGCCGAAAAAATAGTTTTAAATTATAATATAGTCACAAAAAAATTTAGTTTTAATTTTTTTTCTTTACACTAAAGAATGAAAGAAAAGAAAAGGAATAAGAAACTCAAATAATGATAATCAAAGAAGTAAAAAAGACAATTTATGTATGAAAAAGATTAAAATATACCTTGAACTTTGCTAGAAGGCTCATATATACTCCTACATGATTTTTTTAAAACTAAAACTCAAAAGTATAAATTTAAAACTAATTTTTTCACTTCCGTTAGATGAAGGGTATACATGAGCTCATTTTGTAACGGTAGGGGTATATGTGAGCCATTTGTACAACGGTAAGGGTATATATGAGCCACTTTCATAACGAGGGATATCAACTCTAAATGGCAAAGTTGAGGGGTATTTCAGGCTTTTTTCCCTAATTAATATACCATTTACAACTTGATGAAATGAAATGGTGCATAAAGCAAGAACAGGTTACCTGTTTGTCTATGTGTTCCGTCAATCCCAAAATTGAGACCCTAAAGCTGCAAGAGAAACAAACATACCTTCAGTATCAATTTTTGAAATCTCAAGTTTTCGCTTGATAAATATGGCCAAAGTTGAGCATTGAATATACTATTTCATCCACTATTCCCACACCCAACAACTATTTCAGTCTATTCCAGCCATTATTCATGCAGCATATTCATGTTTCCATAATTCTTATTTATTATTTTTAAAACTGATTCACTGTTCATCTTAGCAGACCTATCAAAGTAGCTTAGATATTCACCCTTTCAATGCTCTTATATTTTTTTGCAATCGATTCATAGATCATGTGACCTTTCAAAAGTAGCACGTCATAGCTGACCTGTCAAGTTAGTACTTAGTATATGCATGTTTACGGTCAGATTAACCAGCTGTTGGCAATTTTCTGGTCCACACACATCACTGTCACAATCCAGTGACATGTCACTTCAAAACTGAGTTACCAGCCCACAGCTAACTTGTCTAGAATAACAATCTAAGACTTTTTTTTTTTTTAAAAAAAGAACAGAAGTACAAATTCATTCAGATGGAGTTGTTCCCAGAAGATGTGCGAAATATAAGCAGTCTAGATACGAAATCATATATTTGAATGTTTAACTAAAAAATTGCTATTTTTAGTTCTTGGAGGTTGGTGCAACCGCAGATTAAATACCTAAGGCAACTATCACACTGTTTTTTGAAAGCGAATAGCAAACAAGTGACAAGGTTCATGGGACTTGAAGTGAAAAGCTAGCAGTGAAGCGTGCAATTCATGCAACATCAGAAATAACAAGCATATATAACTTTAGCACTTAAATCTAATGATAATTGAAATAACCAATCCAGCATTCAACATATATAATGCCGATATTGTTATATCCTCAATGTTAGGAATCAATTAGCAACTATTTCTCATTAAGATCATATTGCACATCATTATTTGGAGTGCATCGTTTCACCTATGATGTGATAACCCCTGGCAGCGCAACACTTCATCACTTTAAATGTCAAAGCAATGGCTTTTAAAACGCTTCAACTATGAGAGACTTCTTTGTTTTTCTTCTGTTCCAATTCGATGAGGAAACTGGGTGAGATGGAAAGGACATCTTAAGGTTTATAATTGCAAAAAGGAGTGTAACATAAAAAAGGGTGAGACAAGATGCAATTCTAGCCGTTCATCTCCAATTTAAAACTAACAAAAAAATTCAAGTTGCAACTCTTTGAACATTTAGGAATCGTTTGGTAGAGTGTATTAGGAGAAATAGTTCATGTATTATGTATGGTATTATTTAGTACTCCCTCCGTTTCAATTTATATGAGTTAGTTTGACTTGACACGAAATTTAAGAATGAGAGAGACTTTTGAAATTTGTGGTCTAAAATAAGTGATAGAAGTTTGTCAAAAAAAAATAAGTGATAGAAGTTTGTGTGGCAATAAATCATTTCATCTAAGGATAAAATGGTATTATAAAGTTAAATTATTATTAAATATAGTAATGTTGATCTTTTTTGGACTGACTAAAAAAGGAATGTGAGTCATATAAGCTGGGACAGAGGGAGTACTATGTTTGGTAGGAATTTTGGACCTATGTGTATTAGTTATACACCCTATTTGGTATATTATAGGGTGTCACAAGGGAGTACTATGTTCGGTAGGAGTTTTGGACCTATGTATAACTAAATACATATATTAGTTATACACCCTATTTGGTATATTATAGGGTGTCACAAGGGAGTACTATGTTCGGTAGGAGTTTTGGACCTATGTATAACTAAATACATGTATTAGTTATACACCCTATTTGGTATATTATAGGGCGTATAATACCCTTCCATTTGGTGGTATTAGCAATACATAGGATTTAATACCATGGGATTAATATATGTAAAGACAAAAATACCCCTCAAATCCTTTTAATCATTCTGTTTATTTTCTTGGTTTTATGTTATATATTTGTACTAGTAAATTTATTAAAATAAATTAGCTTACAAATTTTATTACATAGAGAGAGTTGTTTGTTGCTAAAATAATCCAATACATATCAACACAATGTTTGAAATGGGAGTTGTTTAACATTTACTAATTGAAAAGGTAAATATATGACCACATGACATTTGGCTTTCTGATTATTTGTATTTTGAACAATTTATAAAATTGCATACATACTAAAAGTACAACTCGCAATTTTTATGAGTAAACATAGATAGTTTATTTGTTTACTATTGTTTACCATCTTTTCACTTTTTAAAAGTAGATGGTCTATTTTTTTAAAATTGAAAATTGACGTTTTGTGAGTGATTAATTTATAAGATGACAATTATTTACCATCAAATAATTCAAGTGAGAAAATACTAAACATGCGACAAAATTGCTCATTTCCTTGCTAGTTAGAAGGCCACAAAAAAAATATTGTCCGGTAGTTATCTACCTTGACCCAATTACATGAAATAGAAAATCACGTAATAATTCAAGGATATAATTGGAAAAGAGCTTTTTGTAGAGTTTTAACCAAACACAAGATTAGGTGGGAAACAATGAACCAAACACTAGATAAAAAAAAATAATCCCTGTGTTATTAATCTTTGTACCAAACAACCCCTTAGAATCTCCCCTCTAGTGATTTCAGTAGTCATCCTGATTTTATCTCTTTTCCTTTTCTAAACTATATAACAGAAGACAATCTATGCATTGTCCAGTTGAGTTTTTGTGCTTTTTGTTCATGCTGTGACTCATATAAGTTATAGTGGAGTTACTTTAGATCCTTAATGAGCAGTAAGTTGAAAAAATTTCCTTCCATGTATGTGAAATGAAAGAGTATATACTAACCTCTCTACTCCTGGTCTAGAGGGACCTCCATTAATGTGCTCATGAGAAAGAATCTCTCTCGCAGCCAGATACTCCAAAACCTGTAGAAAGGAAAACAGTTGACATATTCTGGCCAAAAGCTAGATAAGATCTTAATAGCCACATTGAGTCTACTGAGCATTTCCAAGTGAACACTCTGGCGCCAAAATAGTTTCGTCCATATAAAAAGCTAGAAACAATTTTGTCCTCCCCTTGTAATAAAAATGGGACCTAAGGAAGCTACGGAAACAATGCTCAATTCCATATCCTCAATTGTTAATTGGCTATTCAATGCTTCAGCCATCATATAAGAACTTATGACCACATAAGAGTGACATCAATGAATACATTTTTAAGACACTTCAACTTCTTGCTCAAACCAATTCCATCAATATTAACTAACAAATAAAAAGTTCTCTCCACAGCCTCTCAAATCCTGGTACTGCTAAAAGAGCTAGTTCATCAGTCAGTAAATTCTAAAGTAATTACCTTAAGCAACTTTCTGAGAATTGGGATCTTATTGAATTCCCTTTGAGATCGTTTCATTATGTTGTGTAACATCTGCAAACCTAACAAGCAAGAAACAATCACACTCCAACAGTCAGTAATCTATTCGGGACAAAAACAAAAAGAAGTATTGAAGCGTGCAATAAGCACCACATTACTACCATTCTTGTCTATAATATCCACCAAAACAGTGCGTGACTTTGTCTTCAAAAGCGCATCAAGGATCATTGAAAGATCCCGGTTACTGCATAAAGAAGAAAAATGAAAAATAGATTAACGAACAAAAAGTATCACCAACAAAACATGGCAACTGAAGAGTTTCCAATAGGGAAAGCCATCTATTACCTCTGAATAGCTTCACCATTGCAGTTATCCCCTGAAGCAGCAGTTAAAAGGAGGAGCTTCAAGTAGCACCTAGATGCATCCTGCAGAGAAAAAAGGTTAACGAATTCAAATGTAGAGTGATCTAACATTAATCAAGCGCACATTAACCATAGCATAAGCGACACTGTAAAGAGGACCAATGAAGACCTAGAAATGGAGACATCACTAAAACCTATATCAAGTGCCAAATCATAAGCCATCTTTCACCCCCTCTATGAGCACCCACCAGGCCTCCCTTTCACATTTCTTGTCTATGGTGTTTCATCAATACACAGCAAAGAAGCCACACCAAATGGCAGTGGAAGGATGGACAGAAAGCTGAGGAAATGTGCATTCCACTAAAAAAAAAATGATTACTTTTTCCAAATTCAGTGACCTAAGCACTAGAAACACAACCTGATGAAAAAAACAAAGCAGCCACTACTCCCAATCACCAAGCAAAAGAAAAGAAGGTAATATAGACTACATCCTGTAGCTAGGAACTACTTACCCTGCGTTTGCTTATTCCACCATCATGATCCAGCAACTCATTAAGCTTCTCTTCAACTGCAGATTTAGGCGCAAGAGTTTATTTTAATGATACTTCCAAATCTACAGATTCCAAAAGCTTGATAATAATGATATACCTGCTTCAAACCGACCATTTGCGGAATCATGTGTTGGTTTCTTGAATTTAGGTTGTGGAATTTGCAATTTGTTGTTCACATCAGGTGCAGATGTCATATTCAAAGCACTATTCTTCGACTTCCCCTTTTTAACTGAAGATGATTGACGAGAAGATTTCAACGATTCATCACTGGCATCCCCATTGCCTGATTTCTTCCTCAAAGACTTGCTAAGCATAGCATTTGGAGATGGCAGTGCAGAAGAAATTTTGTCAGCATCCAAGCACTCTCTTTTGACTTCAGATATGGTTTTAGCGGTTATATTTTCCGACTGCAAGGAATTTCCCACAGGTCGTACAGAAGAATGCAACAGGCTTTCTAGTCCCTCCATTGCCTCAGATGATTCCTTCTTCTTCAGAGATAATGAAGGAGATTCATTGTGGAACTTGTTGCTTTGCTCCTTGATCTTCAAGCCAAAATCAGCAACAGAGTTGTCCATGTTGGAATTTTCTTGTTTCATTATATTCTGTGTGTGTGTTTGGGTGGTATTCTCCAGGTTTCCAGTAAAAGGTTCATCCAGTTTATATTTGTTTTTAGGTGTTTCCCCTGGAGTTCTAATTTCTGTGACATCAAATGAACTTCTTGCAGATAGAATTTTGTTTAGTTCATCACCCATGTCACCATCCTCGCAGAAAACAACGGGTTCAGGATAGTCATCATCTGAATCAGCCTGAACTATCACTTCGGCATTCTGCAGATCTCCACCTATATAGCCCAGACAGCGAGGCGAGCCACAGACACATTTTTTCGCTGCAGCCCCGAAGACACGCACATAATTGTAATCAAATGTAACCTCCTCACCCTGAACAAGCAAACCATAAGCACATTAATTGGGAAAATAACAGAAACAAATGAAAAGACATTTACTTAGATTGCAAACTTGTGATAACTCATGATTTGATCCATAAAGGTTATGCAATCAAAAGCCTAGTCAGGAAACAGCTAGCAACTTGTGAAGCAAATGGATTCCAGGAACTAGTAGGAGAAGCATACCTATTTACTTCTTCCTATCACTCTCACTCGTCTCTCACCAGAAACATGAAAAGCAGAGAAGGAGAAAAGGACTCTGCTAAAGTAAAGGGGAAAAAGATAAAGACAGCAGAATACGACAGAATATTCCTAGAGTAGAAAAAGCAAGAGGTTTGATTTGGTTTCACACATTTAACAAATTTAAGGGTGGCAGGTGATGGCTCATACCCAAGCACTTAATTTGTTGCACTATAATGATGTTGGTTAGAAAATTAGATGATAAACAAAGTGAAATGCATATATATCACGGAAATCCTATTGTATCAGGGGAGAGGGGGAGAAGAAAAGGAAAATACTCAAAAGTATATTCCCGAGTCAAAACTACTCAAACTTCCCTTCAAGAATTCAGCAGCTAGTACAAGTGTACTGTTAAAACTACATCATTATTTTATTTTTTTGACAAAGTAAAACTACATCATTATTTATTTGAAGAAGAAGACCTTCCTAGATAACAAGTGACAACAAAACTAAAATTAAAATCCATATGCAGATGATCTATCATAAACTTCAGTGTCATCAATTAAGCAGCTTGAAGAAACAAACTCGACAAGTCAGACTCAGACTACAGCTTCTTTTCCCAGAAATTATCTGTAAAATACTACTCTCCCTCTATCCCATTTTATGTGACACCGTCTGACTTGGAATGGTATTTAAGAATTAAAGGAGAACTTTTGAACCTTGTGGTCTAAAACAATCTTTAGATATTTGTGTGGTTGAAAATCATTTCATCAAGAGTAAAAGGAGTATTTTAAAGTTAAATTGTTTCTAATTTTTTTTTTTTTTATGACAAGGGAAACCCGCAGCCGCTACCCTTTGGGTATGCACAGGGTAAAATCCCCGCTCCTATGCAATAGCTCGCAAACCACATAGGAGAGGAATTGTTTCTAATTATAATAAGGTGACATTCTTTTTGGGACAGACTAAAAAGGAAAAAGTGCCACATAAAATGGGACGGAGGGAGTACTAAAATTAACTTAACTAGATTGTGTACGAAAAGCTCAACCATCACTATTTTCATCATGCTACAATCCTTGTTCAAATGAACGTAGCTAGCTCAGATGCCATTTCCTACAATTTTTTTGATAAGTAGATGCCATTTGCTACAATTTGTCGATAAGTAGATGCCACTTGCTATAATTTTTTTGATTCATAGATGCCACTTGCTACAATTAAGATAAAAAATTAAAGCATTTTTATTGAACCTTGAAACACCAACAAGTAGTTACCAAGAAATACCAATAGTTAAATTTTCTTGTCATTGAACCTATTCAGACTTGGAACTCATTACATAGGAATATATGAATCCTATAAATACTGTAACAGATTGAAGGGCGAGGAAACTTGTTGCAATCCACAACAAACAACAGGATAAACCTCGAAATAAATTATGAATCTTTCAAGTCTTGAATTCTAAAGTTTTACCAGTTAACCCACAGTTTAGAATGGAGTGTTACTCTTATAATTCTCGATAATCATGTATTGAGCACAACTAAGAATAGCTACTACACCCTCTTCAAGAATTCCTAAATAGAGTTTTGACAAGCCCCTCTTCCAATCTGGAATTGGGGTCTGCGTACTACCATGCAGATAAATTCTTAGAAAACTCATACTCTCAGATATATGATTTTTATTTTTATCTGAAACTCATTATCAGTTAAAATAATCATTTTTGTTTGAAACTGATATGTATTAACATAATCTTGATATATTTCAGCATAAAATTCCTTTTTCACAAGAACAAAGTAAGAGGGAATGCAACCCAAACACATCTCTGTATTCAAGGCCTAAAGGCAAGAACAACTAAATGACCCATCTAAAACTAGACCAAGATTCTACCAACAATTCAACCATGAACTACCTTTACATGGCAAATCTTAAACCATAGCAGTGTCTTTTTTGGCAAATCATATTTTTGTAAGAGTAAATTTTCTTCACAAGCAGTATGGCATATATTCATTGGCAAGCTACTAAAATTAGAAGCATATCAAATATCACCAAAGGACTTGCTAAAAGTGATTATGGAATGCTCATTGTAACAAACCAATAACTATCACAAGAACCATAATGCAACTGTCCTCAGCTTAGGTGTTAGAGATCTCAGAACTACTCCTAATGTGTTTGTTGACCATACATATAACTGGAATGTCCATTAAGACGAGAGAAGAATCCATTGTTTTACTTCACTAACTATGAAAAAAGTAAAAACAACAAATATCCCGTAAAAATGTGCAACAGTGATAGCCAAATTACAATCAGAAGGAGGCACTTTACCTTCTTGATATCCCTTAGAGCAAATAGTCCAATGCAAACCTCTCCATTGACCATCCACTGTGTTAGCAAGCGAAAGAAAGTTGAGTCACAACAGTACTCAAAAATATATCAAGTAAGAGAGGGGGGATTGGTATTTCATTCGATTAACAAACCAGTGATTTATAAAAAAAGACGAAACTTACAAACACAAAATTTGATATAATCAATCACAGAGAGTAGATATGCAGGGTTATGCATGGATTACTGCCTGCTGCTATCTTTTGATGCATCTGGAAGGAAAGGAATGGAATTGTAGATGTTTTGATGGGATTTCAACTCCTAAGCACATTCTTAAGTCCAACTGTTTGGTCATTTTATATAGTTGGTTGAACCAGGCACCTTGTAACTACTGTTGAACTTTTTTTGCACTATGTCTGCACTTTAGTTATTTAGTAAGTTCTTGTACAGGAGCAGACACCTTTTGCTGTAATTTTTTTTTTTTTTTTGAGGAAGGTGTAACAATTGTATTTCTATTAAACAAAACTTAGACACCCCAAAGAAAGTGCTAAGTTGAGATCTTTACAAAAACAACCAAAAAGTACAAAAGACCACTATCCAAAAATCTATATTCTTATACATTGTCAATTAAATTAACTAAGTCACCTACTTCCCCATATACTTTGTTTACACCAAAAAGAGAACAGCCTAAGACAATTATCCTAATTTTATGGATAGAACTGCTAATGCCTTCAAAAAATCTGGAATTCCATTCTTTCCACACACTCCACCAGATGCAAGAAGGGATGCTCTTCCACCAATCCTCCTCCCCTCCTCTGTGCCCTACACTCCACCAGCTACTCAGAAGCCCCAGAGTAGAGCTAGGTATTACCCATTTTATCCCCAAAATACAAAAAGAACATATGCCAAAGATTTATAGTTTTCTTGCAGTGTAAAAAGAGGTGTTCATTCCTCTCAACCTCCTGGTCACATAAAAGACATCTTGAACAAATCTGAAAACTTGTAAGTTGACTTCAGTTAGGCATGCTTTGCTAATCACCAACCAAACAAAACAAGACACCTTCATTGGAAGTTTTACTTTCCAAACTTGTTTCCAAGGCCAATTCACCTTAATAGGGCCTCTCTAATTCAGGTTCCAGTAAACTGATTTTACTTTTAAAAAATCCCTTTGTTATTCATTTTCCATCTAAGTCTGTCATGGCAATCGGATGTACCACCAAAAGATCCCAGTAACTGCAACATTCTGTTAAAATTCTCAATTTCCCAATCATTTAGAGCTCTTCTAAAAATCAGATCCCAACCTTGCAGACTCCACCATTGATTGATCATGTTGCAGTAATATTTTTCCTTAAATCTTCTTGATGTCTTCTGATGGGTACTCAAAATTTTCTAATTTCAACGGGCTCCTAGACTACACTCCAAAAATTTAATATGCATCATATGTTAATTATATTAATTAAGTGATGCCCCCAAACTCTTACGGAATTTTCTCTCCCTTAAATTAATACTCCTAGTACATTAAAATAGTTAATGGTGTTCTGTCATCTTAATAAGAATTTTCTGAACTTAAATCATTTTCCTATCGAGCATAGAATGCAGCAGCACACATCGTTCACAGTCTTTAATTTAGTTCACAATTACAAATTAAGCATAGGTCCAGAAATCCCACTGATAATATTTTTCCATTTAGGTCTTGATTCTCACAATTATTTTAATTTGGTTTGAATTTTGTTAAAGAATCAACCAGAGACTACAAATTATGATAGATATCTATTAAAGAAATTATGATAATTTGACTTGAATTTTGTTAAGAATCAACCAAAGACTACAAATTGTGATAGGTATCTATTAAAGAACTTATGATACTTAAAAATTAGATGACTATGTAATGAACAAGTCTATCATTGGGCTATGTTTTCTTTTCTCCTATTGTTCTTTAATTTCCCATCAAGAATTTGCAAAAACTAAATTTGGTTATTTTGAAAGGCAAACAAAAGAAATTAGAGATTTATACATTCATGTAGAAATGAGTTTTGTTAGGCCTCATTTGTTTGCACTTAATGTAGGTCTGAAATGATTCAGACCTAAGCCCATTAAGTGCATTTGTTTTTTCTTAAAAAATATCTCTTAATAGGTCTGAATACATCTGATCGAATCAGATCTGTGAAAGAGTCTTAATACCATTCAGATTTTAAAATTCACGCTCTTAATTTTTTTTCTCACGTTTTTTCTCTCAAACTCATGCTCTTTTTTATTTTCTTCTTCCTCAAATCAATTTCGTTCTACCCCATTTTTTTCAACTATCAATCAGTAAGTTATCAAATTCCATTTGGATATTTTCGAATCCAATTCTCCATCATTTTCTATAATTTTCTCTTCAATAAGTAAATTTTCAAGTTCCGTTTGGGTATTCTCAAATCCAATTCTCCATCTTTATTTTGTATTTTTCTCTTGAAATAGTAAATTATCAAATTTCGTTTGAGTATTCTCGAATCCAATTTTCCATCTTTATCTGTATTTTTAATGCTAGTTTTCAATCGTCAAATTAGGGTTTAAAGAGACCAACAAGATGCCCACAACTTAAGCCTAACAAAGGAAAAATACAGCGTCGAGATTTTTGTGAAAACATAAAGAGAAAGAAGAGCATTGAGATTAGATATTCTACCCTTTAAGAGTTATCTTTGAATTACAAATTCTGAAAACGACTGAAAATTTTGGATATGCATGAGTTATCTTGTGTATTAATTACACTCCATGGATATGATCTTTTTATGTCTATGTGGTTCCAACTTCCAAATAGTGATCTGGAACTTGCGAAGAACTTGGATGTTTTGCTACTATGGTGGTTTAGAATTTGTACGTTTCATTACGGTTACAAAATTCCTACTCTTTTCAAAATACTCCATGGTTAATTATATTTTTATTTAAATTATGTATTTATGATATTTAAAAATAAATAAATTAGGTATATTAAGATGTTGAAAAACAAACGGTCTTAAATGTTCAAATGTAGAGACAACATCCTAATAATTCATATATGCATCAAATTCAGACATCTTAATCATAATGAAAACAAATGAGGCCTTAATGTGTTTTTCTAATTTAAGTAGATCATTAGTTGCCGAGTTTCACACAGCAAAATCCAGAGAGTACCTAATAGAACTCTATTTCTATTACTACAGTTTTACCAAAATAACCTATAATTTTATGTATTTTAGGGCTATTTTAGTCAACCAGCATTGTATTCGTGATTCTATCAAAATATAGATAGATTATGCATCAATTTTTTCCCCGAAGAAAAATGAAAGACGAGCACCATTCGGCTTCATCAAACAATATTAATCTTCGGTATAGACAACATGTCCAATCAAGGCAAAGTATACATAAAATTGGGGCAGCATAAGGCCAATGGAGGGGAAGGAATTTCTGGTTTTCCCACAAAACCTTTTCCTGAAGAACTTGCCATTCATTGTGAAGCTGAAAAGAACATGAAAGCAAATTTTTGGACCAAGTGTTAATGAGTGAAGTAGAAAGTACAATCACCTTTTCTGTGCAGCAATTAGGATCACAGCTATGGTTAATGAAACGTCCCAAATTCCCTTTAGCACATGCATCTATAACCTGACATATGAGGCATGAAAGGACATTACAAAGGTGAGAGAGAACAGATAGATTTAAATGCCACAATTATGGGCCTTTAAAATCTACACTAGCCACTGGAAAGTGATAGATAGATAAAATCAATTCATACAAAGAAAAGTTCACAAAATATAAATGACTGAATAACAGGATATGTATCCAAGATAATTCATAACAACAACAACTACTTACCTAATGTAATCCTACAAAGTGGGGTTTGGGGTGGGGAGGGTAGAGTGTATGCAGACCTTACTCCTACCTTGGAGGTAGAGAGGTTGTTTCCGATAGATCCTCAATTCAAGGAAAAAACAGTGCAAAGCAGTATGGGAAAAGAAATAACGGAAGTAAAGAAGACACGGCAATATACCATCGAAAACATGACAAATCATTCTGAACAGTAATTACAACAAAATAATATGACAATAGAAATACAAGAAACAACAGGTAGTAACCGAACCCAAAGGACAAGAAACTACATGAGTAATTCCCAACTTCATCTGACCAAAAAAAAAAAGAAAGAACGAAACAAGGCAAACATTAATACCTCACTGCCATTAAGTGTCATGAAATAGAAATGCTTATGACCCTTTAGGGCATACTCCTTTTGTCTTGCATCATACGCATGCAAGTCCAACACCTAGAAAAGTTACACTTACAGCCTGTTATTTATCAAAAATGCAATGGGAAACTATGCTTAATTATACAGATGCAAGCAACTTATAGATATTTTAAAAAAATTATCAAATTGCTACCCCATCAAATAATAGACAGATGTTAGCCACAAAGTGAATTTGAAACAAACTCTAGATCAGGTCGCGAGTACTCTTTGAATTCTAGCTTTTTCTAGTACTATGTTATAAATCAATTCTGCCTATGAAATTCACAACCTATTAGCTTTGTATCTCTACCACCAAGACCGGATAAAGGTGTGGTTGGATGACTTCCAACTTAAAATAAGGCAAGTTATGATGAATGCCCACAATAATGAATGTGTCCAGATGCCTAGTCATAGGAGTGCACGCTACAACAATACCATGGTGCAGTATAAAATGCGCATAGAGTTCCATTGCACTGTCTGGGTGAGAGGGAGTACGAGCAAATGGTCTCCACATCATGGACAAGTGAGGTAAGAAGTCAATTCGACCACATTGACACTTGGATGTGGTATAAGACATCAAAAGGCTTTTCACATTTCCGTGGCATGATGAAGTAAGAGGGTAAACTAACATTGGAAGATACTCTAAAGATGACGAGACAATATTGTGTATCTACAATAGACTAAGAGAACAGGTAAAAGGTTAGAGAGATTGACAAAACAAGTTATAAATAGTAGTGTTGGTAGGTTAAAAGAATAGGACAGGGAGAAAATCATAGCAAAACCAAGATTTAAGGATAAAAGTACAGAGAAGAGAATTTGATGGCATCAAAGCCATCATGGATTATGGAACATTCTTCAATACATCAAGGACTTGGAGGCTTAGAGGAAGCATGGGGAGAAGACTTAAAAGACTGTTAAATATTGTGGAATACTGAACTCACCTCCCCAACATATTCAATAAGAAACTGCCCTTTGGAGACATCCTCAAGCAGCTGCAGGCCATAACCCTTCTTTCCACATTTGAAGCACTTCAATTTAGCATAGTTACGTTTCTGGAACTGCAAGCAAACATAAATGGAGGGTTACACAACCTGCATAATAGAAGCAATATACAATATACTGAGTGTCTTGCAAGTTTAAGTACCTGCTGATTCGAACAACGTTCTCCACATGGACAAGTCCCTCGAATACACTCAACGTTGAGCATCCGATTCAGGCATCCATCTCCACATCCCATTCGGCGGTCTGAAGGCTTGCAATGGCAGACCATGATCTAATAGAGAAGGATAACAGGGAAATATATAGAAGATAGAGAAGGAAGCAAATCAGATTTTATTACTTTGAACATCTGACATCATAAGTTGATTCAATGAATAAGTGAACATATACATAGATTTGTCTGTATGCAAGGAAACGGAGATACAGATGTTAGAAGCTACAGATTCCTTGTAAGGTGTACACATGTGTTAAACCTCAAAAGCAAGACCAACTATGCAATGGTGTGCACCATATACTTTTGATTCATGTTAAAAAGGGTCATGAAAGGCATATAAAATGTCAACCAAGTATTTAGACACTGTATTGACAACTGAAAAATCTTACTTTCCATCTGTCTTAGCAAACAAATGACATGGTGCTGCTGAAATCACTAAAGAATCTTTCAAACCCTAAAAACTTCTCTACAAACTTGAACTCGTTAAAACAATGCTCAGCAATCCTGCTTCTGTGCTACTAGATAGTTTTTAAAATGCAAAGAAGCCACAACCGCTGGTGAAAGAGTACAAAACACCTTTTTGATGGAAGTCCAACCCAGAAAAGTGTGTTGCTAAGAAGAAATTAACTCAGGGATCGTTGGCCTTTTCTTTTGGGAGCCTAAACCCTTCCATCAATCAAGTTGCTTTTTCATAGAAACTAATTATTACTCTTATCTATTTTTCATGCTGGATTTTAGCCTTAAACTTAATGATAGTCAATTACTGATGATAGAGAAATATGCCTTTTGATGACATAATTGAATGGACACCTAGAAGTGTCAGTCTCCCTTGTCAACATGCAATATTCTTAAAGTGAACTAGTTCATACAAGTAATGTCTACAGACAATACAATCTAGTAAACATTGTGGCACCTACTAACCATGACACATCATAGAGTATATGAACAATTGACCTCACAATAACAAAGATCCATCGTTTAAAGACCAGGTAGTTATTTAAGGGAACCATATACCACACGGACAATATTCTTTCAAATTATGTACCTAAAATATCTCTACCAGCCAAAAGTATGCTTAAAGCCCAAAATAAGACAACATCAAGGAAAAACAGATAGAAATTGTGTGAAGGAGCACATAATAGACTAGGTAGAGAAGAGCTTAAGTAGATTACAGTTACATTTGACCAAATACTTTTCAAGAAGACTTTGACAATGCCAAAAGAAAAGATTGATAGAATTATGTAATGTAGAAAGAAACATTTGATAGCTAATCTGAAGGAATAGACATTCCAAAGGCAAGAAAATTCCAGAATCCAGAGCGAACAGAAATTATGAGTCAAGCAAGTTAACAATAAGTAATACACATAACTATATGTTTTCAAAAACACAATCCCCAACAATTATTTTTATTGCAGCATAAAACTATCTTGCCACACCTGGAGAAAAGGGAAATGTTTGTTATTTGTGAAATGGAAACCAGCAGTGACAATGATGCAACTGTCTAAGCATGAAGCAACTCTATTGAATATAAAATTTCTTTTTAAGGAAAGCTTCCCACAGAGAAAATTGATAGGTTAATCATTTGAGAATAATAGGGTAAATCAAGCTTTATATTTACCCTTTCCTGATGAATTTTAAGATTTAGAGACCAGTCAAGTCTAAGAACACTGCAACATGGGGCTTTATTTTCCTATTATTTTTTATTCAAGTTATAGATCCAGATGTATGAGACAATAGTGCAAACTGGATAAAGCATTCACCTCATCAATAGTTTGACTTTTGCGGCTACGATGCAGGAATGAGTTTCTCTTAATCAGAGTCCAAGATGATTGAAGGGAAACTGTAATGCAGACATGTAAGGAAGACAGGCAAATTAGCACAATCTACTGAAAGTCAACATCACCGCTATTCATTACTACAATCATTAAATACCAGGAGCCTTCTTCTGTCCTGATCGATTTGAATTTAAGCGTGTACGGAGGACATCTTCCTCACCAGAGGCATCTGATATTTCCAGCTCAGCATTAATTTCTGAATTTGATTTTTCTTGTGCAATCGAGCAATCAGCCAAGTCTCTATCCAAATTATCCTTACAAGTCCTTTAATGTTACATGAGATAAATAAGCAACAAACTCTTGGAAACAAACAAACAGTACAACATTTTCTCAACCGCAATAGTCTGCAGATCCATTAGTAAACCTCAAATATTTCAAGCTTCAAATACTATAAGAAACTTACAGTAAGAACAGATTAGTTGCAAAAGACCATCAGATTCCAGAAAAAACACAGTAACTTGTACACCTGATACCTATCTACTATGTATTCATGTTTTTTTTTTTGAGAATTCTACTATGTATTTGTGTTAATATGTCAACTTCAGTTTGCAGAAAACAATCTATGCGCATTAAAATTTATATACTTTTTTCTGCAAGCAATAGGCTAATAATCAAGCATATAAGAGTTAAAATCTTAAAAGACAAGTATTAATGTTTGTCCGTAAAGTTTGTTATTGAATATAACCCTTTCTTTTTCTTTTATTTTATTTTTTATTTTTTATTATTATTATTAATTGTAAATGGTGTCCGGGCTAGCTTACATGCACCTTAACCAATCAACCGGGTAGCCTGTCCAACCACAAGCACAGGTTGCCAGGGTAATGCCCATCAAGGCTAGAGCAAATGGGCTCATATCAAATTTTTTTACCTGGTATACAAACTTAGGATCTCCAAGTCAGAGTGCAACTCTTTCTTTTACAAAGTTCAAGAGGAGTCTGCCCTAATAGATAAGTGGTTAGATACATATACCTCATTGAAAAGGGTCATTTTTTCTAATTGGATTAGGTAGGAGAGGAAGCAAGTAGTTAGTTTTTCACTCACATACAGAATCACCATAGCATATAAGCATCAAAGATCTGCATATTGGTTGTGCTAAACAGAATCTGCTGATTAAACTACCAACAGATTAAAACTTACAAGAATCACTTCCTCAGCTTCTTTATTTTTTTCTAGTAATAAGTGAAGGGTCAAAGATCCGTTTATTAGCTTTCTAACTTAAGCAACACCACATTCCAGGATGCAAGTGTGAGCTAGTACAATTCAGCAACAAAAAATTGCTTCATTAGTTTACAAAGTAAGGGGAAACCAAAATCTTCTTACAGGAATAAACTTCAAAGAAGCATGGCAGACAGCTAATTGGAAGAGCAGAACATAAGCGCATTCATGATTAGAGGATGAGCAACCACATACCATTTGCAGTTTGTTTCTTCAATTTTATCAGCAAGTACAGAGGCTATACGCCTCCATTTCTGGCAATCATCACACTGCACCCAAGCATTTCTTGGCTGTAAATAAGGCTGACTCACCTCACTCCGCATAATGTCCAAGTCTGAGATGCCTCCACTTAAGGTTTCATTTCTGGATCCAACTTCTCCAAACCCGTATGGTGCTTCGTTTTCTAAGACATTAATTTGATATGGTCATTTAATACTACACTGCTTGAGGGTCAGTCAAACATTGAACTCATAAAAATGAATATTTCCATGGTTTTTCTTTTGGGGCAAGGGGGAGCAGAAGCCTATTCAACTAATCATACCTGTTCCTGGGTGGTGTTTCACCTCACTTAAACTCTTGACCTGGTCATTCTCATGTCTCACTTCAAGCTTATTATCTTGCTTTTCTTTGTTTCCCTTCTTTTTAGAAGCATTTTCTCTACTTTTGGAGAACTTCTGATTCGGGACCTGTGACCTGCCTTTGCCAGATAAATTTGATCTTTCACTTTTGGTAATATTTTGTCCATCATGACAGGATACCACTTTTTCAGCAAACTCAGTTTCTGGTGACTCGGTGCCAAAGCTACAACAAACATTACCCTCTATGCCACTTCCAAACTTTGAAGCAGCACAGGAGATATTGAGCTCTGGCACTACTGAACAAGGTAACAGTTCCCCTGAAATAATCTCAGTGCTAGATATGTTGCCTGAGCCAATTCTACCTATTCTTAGAGCAGAAGTATCAGCATAACAAGAGCCCCCTTGTACTTTTTCTCCTTGCATAAGTGGACCAAATATTTGGGAATTGCTCATACTATCTGAACTAAGCAGATCTTTTGAACCAGAACTGGCAAACTTTGGGAGCCTATCTTTTTTCCTTCCTTTCTTGCTCCTGTCATACACACGCAAACTCAGAACATCTACAGGAGCAACAGATGGCCTAGACGGGATTAAATCATTCAACTCTTCTGGGTCTCCCTCAATAATTTGAGTATCCGGAACCAGGTTGATAACTTCTGAGTCGGGCGAAGTTCCAGAATCTGAGCACCTGTTATCAATTGATGTTCCCTCCTGAGAAGGTGAGTCATGATGAAAGTCCAAAAACTTGTCCACTGGTTCTTGACTGATGTTCTTTCCAGATAGGCATAATTCAGATACAGAAACATACACATTATCCAAATTTCCATTGCAACTGGAGAACTGCAGACTGGGCAACCCTGCCTCCAACCGATCATCAAAATTTCTGGCAACATTTGGCAATTCTTTGAATTCTTTTCCAGTAGTACACTGTTTGTCCATGTGATCATCAATAAGAGGAACAACATCCATCAGGCAACGTGAACCAAATTTAACTTTCAAGGAGATAGGGCCGGTAGGAATGGAGCTTTTTCCTTTTGATCTCTGCGAGTTTTGACCAGTGTGATTTTTGCCCTGCCTCCCATTTCCCTTACCCTTCTTTGTTGTTTTTGATTTTTTGTGCTCACTTTGAGCTATCTCGAGCACACCGTTATGTTCAACAGCTTGCACCATATTTCCCAGCAAATGCCAAATAGAATAACGAACTTGCTTACTGCAATAGCTTCTTCTCTTTCTTGTAATTTGCAAGAACTTGAAATCTATAGATGTTTTCTTAACTGTTTTTTCCTGCCACTTCTTGCTGGTATTGTAGCTTGATTATGGTCAACTTAGTGCTGTATCCAGTCCTCCACCCAGGGGTAAAACACTTACTACCAGGAAATTTACTTTCCAGAGCATCAAACTTTATACTAGTTTTTTTGACTTTATCATTCTTCTTTTGTAAACAATCCTTGGTTATGCCGATCAAGTCAAAAGCAGCAGCACTGATGTCTGTTCCTGAAACATCACATACAACCATTCCCTGAGACACATAATCGTTTTTTATCTTACAGAGATCAGGTTTCTGAAAAGATTAAAATAAATTTTCAGTGGTGCAATCGGGATCCATGACAAATGAACTTAGATGATTGCACGAGCATATCAACAGTTTTACCAAGCAACACTCGGAGGAAGTAGAGAACTCAACAATCATCTGTCCTTACACCCCCCACACGCACAAAAAAAAATAAAATGGTGGCATGTAAAGACCGCAGTAATATGTGAGTGAAAATAGCAGTTAAGTAATCAAATAGGCCTTTACAAGCTTTGAGAAACCACACACATGAAAAGGCACTAATGCTCACCCGATCAAAGATAGTAAGTTGCAGACCAATCTTTTCAACTTGCAAGTGGCATCAACATGTTAAGCATAACCCAAAATTCTCTTATCTACAACAAATTAAGAGAAACAACAAAAAGCCCAACTCTCTCAACACACCCAACTCTTTCTACAACAATTATAGTCAACCTTATAAAAAAAACACAAGCCATATATATCCACATACTTCCAGAAAGTTAACCAATTCAACAGTTCATAACCCCAAAAATTAGGATAAAAAGAAAAACACCAAATTGCAAAATTAAACCGCATAAGAATAAAACAAAAAAACGATAAACCCAACAAAGAATAGATTATCTCTAACTACATTGAGCTCAATATGTCGTATGTGCGTGTGTGAAGGCAGAAATAAAAAACGTCCCTTTTGCACTTACACCCACAAAAATCCAAAAACGCCAACAAAGGAAAACCCTAAGCAGCTAACGATTCACCAACCCATCAAAACACTAAATTCAAAGCAGCAACACCAATGCCGATACATACACACATACATATTAACCACCCATCATTGACACCCAAAAAAAATTCAAAAAATCAGAAAAAAAAAGTTCAACTCAAAACCAGAGATCATACACGAAGAAGATGACTAACCCGTTGAGAAAAAAAAATCAACTGAGAAAGAGGTTGAAGAATGGTCAATATCAAATTCAATGAATTTTAGAGAGAAATTAATATTGTTTTTTCGTTTTTCTGGGTCGGTGTGGAAAGAGAAAGTAAAGGATCGCTTCGCGGTGTCTCCAAACGGTTTTTATGGAAAAGGGAAAAGGGATCCGCCCGGACCAAATCCTAATATCTATTTATTGTGAATTGTATGATACATCAACTCTTTTGAGGTCAACTATCTTGAATTGTAGTGTTATTTTTATCTTATATTGAGGGTGGATAATAATTTTAAAATAACTAATTTCGGGATAATATTAAATTGGCATCTAATCTAATAGTAATAATTAACTAATCTTTGTTTTTTATTTAAAAATTAAATTCTTGTAGTTTATTTTTTTCTAATTAATAACAATGATTTTCGAGTTCACTTTCGTTCACCCCAATAATTATAGGGAAAATTGTATATAATGACAAACTAATAATTCAAATTAAATGGTATAACCACACTTTGATTTAATTGTGTCCTGTAGCAAACTGTTTGCTAGCGTCTTTCTCCCTCAAACTCTCGCTCGCCACTCTCCTCTCTCGCTCACTCCCTCTGTGTTCTCCTCTCTCGCTTTATACACAGAAGTGTATAAATTGCATTTCTGTTTGTATAAAGCGAGAGAAAATTGTATATACACATGCAAATACATATATATTCGTCCTAAACACTTATAATTATACAATAAAAATATTCCCCTGCCCAGTTTTATGTTTGTATAATGAAATTATACAATTCTGAAGAGGAGCCAACGAATTATACAATTGCTCTTTTTGTATATATGTATAGCGAAATAGACAGCTTTTAATTGTATATGTATAGCGAATTATACATATATATGTTTGCTATGGAGCGCAATTATGCAAACTTTGTTATAGCATACAAATATGATTTTTTTGTTTGCTATATGTGAAAGTTACTCATAATTATATCAACTAACTAGTCAAGTGTATGTGATTTGCATGTGTGTATCACATAAATTAATAATAATAATTTTAAGTATGTTTTTCTGTAAAATAAAAAGTCATATCCCTCTTGATTGTCCCTCTGCAAATTTGATTATAACAATTATTTATCTTGTAAGTACATGCATATACTTTATGATAATACTCTTGAATCGGAGCATAAAAAGAGTGATGATATCCATTTTGCACTTAAAAGAATGTCTAGATTTCAAAATATATGCTTATTCTTTATTTGGTGAATTTATTCGAGAGAATTTTCAAAGTGATCTCTGTGTTGATAATGTGAGTCGTTTTTTGAGTTGTTATTATTTTTATCATGTGGTTCACATTGATCATAATGTGGAAATTGAGTTTAAAAGTGTGAACATTGTTGATAAAGTTTAATTGAATAATAAATTCCTTGTTAAATTGTATATACTTGATAAAAGTGATGATACAAAATTTAAAGAGTGCATGACTTGTGGCTTGCTTGAGGGTGTTAATTGTTTAAATGTTAGCAAGCTAATTCTCAAAATATTTGTTGAAAGTTCATATTGTATTTTGAAAGTTCTCTAAAAATGAAGAACGTACTTTACATGAGAAAGGCACTATTGAGAGTAGTGGTAAATTGATAGGTGCTAGTTTTTGTTAGCTTCTTTATGTACTCTAATTTTACTTTTGGGGATATACTTTGGGTAAAAAATGTGAGTGCATCTGGAAAAAATATAAACATAATCCATTTGAAACATTTTCGAATATCTATTATACGTATAAATGTGATAATTCTTGTTTTGATAAATTTACTAACCTTCTTAATTTGTTTGTGAAACAACATCAATAGAGGATCCACAAAGAGGTAAGATACTTGGAGTAAATTTTACGGCTACAAAAAGGTTTGAGGTGGCATTGTCTACTAAAACTAAGAATAATTTGCTTGAATGACTTGTGCTTATTTTTGAATCTTCTAAAGGCCACAAAGGTAAATTTATATATCTTTGACCTTTATATTAGAAACTTTATTATGATTAGTAAAAGTTCTTCAAATTTTTTACTATTTGATTCATGTTTAAGATGCTAAGTGAGAAATTTAAGAGAATTGTAAGTGTGTTTGATCTTGGAAATGCATTCTTGCATTTAAGGATTGTGAGTAATATAGTTAGTTTTCTTGATTTTGTGGTTAAGAGGAGTATAATCAAATTGTGAATCAAGAAACTATTTGATACAAATTGTCGAAGTAGCTAGTTTTGACTAAAAAGTTCTATTATTTAGAATTATTGAATTTTGTGACCTATTCAAAAATTGTGGTATACTTTTGTGTCAAGTTTTTGGTATTATGCTTGAAAAGTTGATGCTCATGTGATTTCGTGATTTTTGATTCTATCATAAAAGTTGCATTTTTTGGAGTGGTATGTAACTTTTTTGGAAGTTTATTTTGGGTTGGGTACTAATTCTCTTCTAAAATTTGCAAGGTTTGAATTTGAGGTCAAATTCTTTTCAAGATGAAAAAAATTATGCAAGTTGAGAAAGTGTTCATTTGCCAGAAGAATTTTCACTTGTTATCAAGAGCTTAGAGTATTTCAAAAGAGTATAGAACCAAGAACCATAACAAAAAAAAAATTAACATTATGTTTTAGGATCCTTTTGATAGTATGGTGTACACGTAATTAAATGCATTTATGTTTTTTCTCATCTTAGTTAACCTTAATAGTATAAATAAATAGAATAGAATACAGATGATTTGGACATACAACATTTTTAGGTGAATACTCTTGGTAAGTTTTGTGGATTGTATCCCTTTATCTCTATATTAGATCTCTCTTGAATATCTCTTAGTGATTATGTGAGTTCAATGTTCCTCTCCCTCGAATTTAATCTTATAGTTGTTTGTTCAAATTAGATAATCATAAATTTTTATTTGTTGATTTCTAATTTACTTTAATTATGAGATTGTTCTTTCTTTCTTCTCTATCTCCCCTCAATTCTTAATTATCTCTTGAACCTTCTATTTTGTATATCATTTTGACATTAGCCCTTTTGCTCCTGGGTAACTATTTCTTTAAGAATATGAACCACCTCTTTCAAGTGCGAATGGAGTTTGGTGGCAAACCATGAAACCATGCTATAATTTCACCAGTGACGAAATACTTAAAATGACAAATTATGCATAATGTTACTCCATAAGATTTACTTATCATTTTTTTAGCCAAATTTATTAAAATTACCTAAAATAGTCATTTGACCCTATTTTTCCCAAAATAAAATGGTTGTGTTGTGTCTTTTTCTTCCTTCTTCTTCGCCTTCTTCTTCTGTTGTTGCTTCCTCTTTCATCTTCATTTTGAATATTGTGTATGTGGAAGGCTTAATTTTGAATGCTTCAGTTTCAACATAACATTTGCATAATACTTACAAAAAAGCATTTGCATATATAATTTTCTCAATATGGTTGGAAGGTATATATATGCAAATGTTGAGCAGAAGGACAAACTAATGGGCTAACTTGCTAATTAACATCTCTTATGGGTGGATTCTGCCCAAATCCCAATAGTGATTTTCAACAAGTCCATTCCTCATTTATTAACAAGTTCTATTTTTAGCCCTTACCTATATGAATAAGTACTTATGATCCATTTGAGTATAGAAACTATTCACTTTTTTTGTATATTTTTTCCTTATATTTCATATTTGGAAAACTTCTAACATGTTTTACAACTCACTTCTGACTGTTGAAATTATTTTTTATTCTCAAAATTTATTCAGAAGTTTTGACTTTTATAAAAATAACCCCCTTTTTAATATCAGCCACCAATCATGAAGGAATTGCGATTTTCTCATTTCATGATGGTTCATTTCTCTCAAGTTCTTTCTGGACATTTTAATCAGTAATTTGCATGTGGCAAACTCCTCAATTTTTAATGAGACTTACTAAGTGATGCTAATCAAATTTTGAGTTGTTCTCATTTCTTCTTCTTTTTCTCGTGGAAGAAATTTTTAAAAATTTCTACTCCTCTTTGATATTTTTTAAGTGGTTTTCTGAATTGTATATTATACGATTTGACATATGCTTGCAACACACGTGTAGAGAAAATAGTATACTTTAAAATGACATAAAACAACTATAAGTTAAAATAATTAATAGTTAAAATATTTAAAAAAGTATAACTTAAAAAAGGATATAATAAGTGACGATGGCATGCATGACAGAGTGATCAATGAAAATTCACTTAAAAATATGACAAGATTGAAGAGATCTCTACCATTAATTAGATTTTTGAACTCAAACTTTAAAAATAAAGATATTCTTGTAATTAGTATTTTCTCATTTAGTAGGTTCTTATGTGATATAAATTTTGACAAGTCTGCCAGAAAACATAGAGTAATAAATGATCAACAAGAATATCAGAAAGAAAAATCTTAAAGAGTTATGCAACCTATCGTCATTTAGATCAACTCGACTACTTCGATCCTTCAATCGTCACTTTCAAGATTTTTGAGTTTCTCTTTTTCTTTCAAGTTTTATTATCTGAAAATCTACGATCAAATAAGTTCTTAATTACTCAAAGTATTAAATTCTTCAAAGATTTGATTTTTTGCAATTTTTCTCTTCTATTTTATTCTCTTTTTAGTGAATATATAAACGGATTTGAAATAAAAAAGAACTTTTTTTTCATTTCCCCTCAATTTTCCCTTTGGAAGAACAAGAGATGAGTGTATCATTAACAGGAAATGGGAAGAAAAGTGTTGGGCTCAATTTCAAATGATTCACTTCTTTCAGGTTAATTCTCTATGGGCTTTTTGATTAACCATTCACAAGTGACAAATCTCGTTTAATCACACAGGCTAAATATATAGTATAGATTTGTATTTTGAAATTTAATTTCTCTAGAAAGCAAAACTACTATGAATTAGACATCGAACTAGCATAGTACTACATCAAAACAATACTATTGTTACAAAGCTGGGATAGTATGGAACAATTATATGACTATAAGCGTGATAAATTATTTTGCCTAAGTGATTAATTAAGTTTTGCTACTTACAAATTGCTAATCAAGCATCCCCATAAAAACCTAAAAGAACAGAATCACTTGAAAATGAGGCCGACACTTCTTCTCTTCCATTTCCTACAACTCATATACTCATCTCTCATTTTCTGCCAAAGGGGAAAAAATTGGGAGAAGTGGAAAATATGAAAGTTTCTTATTTGAGATCCCTTTATGTATGCATTAGAAGAAGAACAAAAAAAAAGCAAAAATTCAAAATCTTTGAAGGATAAAACACTTCGAGTAATTAAAAGCTTACCTAATATGAGATATCCTGGACTTGAGAGAAAAAACAGACATGAAAGTTTAGAGAGTATCAGAAGGATTGGTTACTCGAGTTGATCAATATGGAGATTAGGTTTTATAATTTTTTTGAGATTTTTCTTTTTGATATTTTTGTGGACTATTCACTATTCAAAATTTTGTGGTAGACTTATTTGAATTTACGTCACATACGGTCATATTAAATGAGAAAACAATAATTAAGAATTTCTTCATTTTCATAAATTTGGGATCTAAAAGTATAATTAATCATAGAGATCTCATCAATCTCCCAATATTTTTGGAATGAATTTTCTTGGATTACTTCATCCTGCATGCCATCATCACAACTTGTCATGTCTTTTTTTACGTTATACTTTTTAAATATTTGAAATTATTAATTATTTTAACTTATAGTGCTTTTGTGTTTATTTAAAAAAATATAATATTATCTATTTACATACGTTGAGTATGTATGTTACATCGTATAATACATAATTTAGAAAATAATTTTAAAAATAATTCAAAGAGGATTTGAACTGTGCAAAATTTCTTAGACAAGAGAAAAAGAAGAAGAGAGAACACCTCAAGTTAGGGATGACAATGGGGCGGGGGGAATGCGGGACGGGGCGCGTTTAAGGTTGTGTGGTGCGGGTCGGATGCGGGGCGGGTTGAAGTGGGTTTTTTAAAAATTAATGTGGGGCGGGGCGGGTTGCGGGTATATGTGATTTTATGTGGGTTCAAACTTAATTTTAACTTTTTACATGTTATAAGAGTGATAGAACATTATTTATTAAGATAACTTCATTAAAACTACTAAAATATTCAAGATAATAAATGAAAAAGGTTCAATAAAAAAAATACAATTTCTTACATATTTTCCAATTGACCTCTAAAAAATAAAATTAGTCACTATCCTATTAAATTAATACAATTTAATGAAAAAGTAAATTTATTTTTATGAATTTTATTTTTAGTATCAAATATAACTAGAAAAATAAAATATTAAAAAAATTATGCGGGGAGGGGTGGAGCGGGTTGAAAATGAAAAGAGTTGTTATGCAGGGGGCGGGGTGGATTAAAATTTTTGCGGGTTAAGCTCAACCCGCACCGCCCCGGCCCTACACCGCTCCATTGCCATCCCTACATCAAGTGCAGTACCACATTACAAGTCTAATTAAAAAATTAAGAAGCTTTGCCACATAAAAGTTGTTGATTAAAATGTCAAGAGAGAACCTGAGAGAATTGAACCATTTGAAAATGCATGTAGTAGAGGGAGAATAAATAAATAGAAAAATTATAAAAAAAATTAAATTATTGACGAACAAAACACTTTTTATTATTTATTAAGAATTCACCCGATAAAAAATGTGCTAATTATAAGCTTGAGATAAAGAGAGAGACTTCAAAGTCTACATATCGATTATAAATAGGAGTACTACAAATAATGAAAATTGATTTGATATCTTTCGGGATTTTTCTCTATAACCTTTATCATTGAGAAGTTGATTCTTGTTCATGTTTGATATGCATTAATTGTGAAGGAATACTACAGTTGTAGGGGAAATCTACATAAATAAGATATTTTTACGAGATCTTCACAATAAAATAATTTTGTGAGATCTACACAAATATGATAGTTTACGTTGTTGTTTAAATTTTGTTCCCCTTAAGGAATTTGTGAAAACAATCTTTTAATTTTTTTTAAAAAGGAACTAACATACCCGCTCTATTATAGTTACACACATTGCTTAACTAAATTACATGGAATCAACGATACCTAAACTAATAGTAAGCAATAAATTGTAAACCTTCATTGTACAAATTTTACGTGGCTTTTTTGTCTAAATTTAACAGACTTTACCTAAACTAATACTTTGTTTAGTTTGTCAGTGCAACAACACTTTATTCTATCTTCACAATAGTTGAGTTTGAATAATGCTTTCATAGTGTTAGAAAATGTACAAAATAGAACTTTATCCATTTGGTCTCAAGCTAATTCGTATTTTTTTTTGAATTTGAGTTTTCTTGACTCATCACCTAATCCAACCACTAAGTTTTGTATGCAAACACATAAGTAACATATTTTGGACTCTAAAATAATATTATTGGCGGTAATCTCTCATTCATCAATGAACTTACGATATATAGTTTCGTATTTACTTTGAATATATTATTATTATTACACATATTTTATAGTGATATATGCCTAATCTTATATAACGACCCGGAAATTTGTAAGTTAAACTAGAGCCTCATCGTGTGAGTTAAAGTAACCTTAAATCAATGTCTAGGCTATTTTTAGAACTTAAATGAATAAGGAGGAAGTCTAGGGGATCACGCAAGGACCTAAATTAGAAAGAAAGGGTGAAAGGAGCTTTGTTCCTAGATAGACCATTCGGCGATGGGGTGGCTTGATCTCCCAAGTGACTTGGCGATGCGCCAAAGTGCACTTGGGTCGCCCTATGGGTTGTCCATTTGGCCAAGGTTCTGGAGCAAAGGGCGGACCAAACCCTAGCTCGCCAACCAGCTTGGCGAGTCGCCTATTGCCCCCTCTAGACCGCCTAGTGAGCTGCCCATTTTTGGAGCTCACTGAAATTTGGGAGAGCCAAGGGTTCACTTGGCGAGTCGCCTAGTGCCCTTGGCGAGCCAAGAGGGTCATTGGGCGAGCAAAGTCGGGAAAGGGGGAAAATTTAAGTTTAGGTCTTTTCCAAAATTGTGTCCTTATTATTTTATTCCCTTCCTAATGACTATACAACCTTTTTAGACTTGAAAACCTTGGAATTTAGTTACTTTTAAAGGAATTAAAAGAAGACCCAAATTCTTTCAATGTTTCTCTCTCTAGAAGTTCCTCCATTGAAGAGCACCAAAAGCTTGAAGATTAGGGCTCAAGAATCAATCTTCTCAACTCCTATTCGTGGGCAAAGCTTCAATTAAGGTATGGGGACCTTGAGTCATGGAACATCTTTCTCCATGAAGCCCTTCAACTCTTGATTTCAAAATTTGTAACTTGTTCAAAACTAGGGTTTTCTATTCCAACCATGGGTTCCTCCTAAAAATGATTTTATTATGTTAATTGCATTATATTATGGATGATTTGATGTTTCATTGTGATTTTCATTGTAAAATTCCCCTTGAACCCATGAACACCCCCATGACCCCAATTTCAAGTATTGTGATGGGTGTATTGATGCAAGATGATTACTATGAATGGTTTCTATGTGAATTTAGTTATTGAATCTTGTTTTATTCATGCCTATTGTAGTATCTTTAGGTGTAATTGTGAGACATGATTCATGACCTTGAAAAAGGGTAAATTGCTAAGGTTTGTGCATACGGATGCTAGATGTGTATAAACTATTGATTCACTGAGAAAGAAAATCTCTGATGACTAATGTGTGAAGTATGGTATTGTTGAAAGGTTTTCCTTCCCTTACCCTTCCTTATACTTGATGATGCATGAATAGTCTAGGATGATGATGATGTATTATTTTGATTGAAAGACTATTTCTCATGAAAACACTATCAATGTAATGTGAAAGTTCTACTCACAAACTAATGTTGATTCTAAGGTTGAAAGTACATTCTCACCCTTAAGGAATCTATGAGTTGTTTTGATGAATTATAATGAATGAAGGATAAAACATTCCTTCACACATGTAAATGCAATTCAAGATATAGTTATGTATAATTTGGGAAATAATGCTTAGCACCGAGTGGATATGGTCAATGAGGAAAAGGCCCCTCCGTCAATGCAATAGGGCGGGTTTCTAGAAGTAATCTCCCTATCCCATAACTATGTGCCCACATGGGTACCTTTAGCTAGTGGATCCATCTTAAGGCTAAACATGTTAGTTCTACCTTAGGCAAGTAGGACGCCTTCTTTTGGTGTGGGGTTACACGACACCGGATTCCATGTAGCTCACATGGTCTATGTTGGTTATGGCAACTTTTTCCTATATAATGAAGGTAATGAATGAGACATGAATTATACTATGACTTCTTGGTGAGTTTACTTAGTAGGAGTGACTTCATTCCCATATTGCACAAGTAGACTTAGTAGGATCTTGTAGGATAGTTCCTTTATAATATGATAAGATTCAAATGTATGCATGTGTATTCAATGGATATACATGACTAGTTTCTTAATTGCGACGAATGATTATGATAAGGTTTAAAAATGATATGCATGACCAAGGTAACTTCAAGGGGGTGCTTAGTAGGGTTGGTATTATGGGATGCCAACCATACATTGCACAAGCGTTCCTTAGGGGTTACTAAGGTGTTGATATTACTATGTAATGAGAATAAATGTGATTATGGTTTGTATTGTACATTATAAATGCATGTTGGTTTCTAAACATGACAAATGCATTCTTTTCAAATAAAATGTCTTTTTTATTATGTTTTAAGGATTTTATGCATGTTTCCATACTTAGTACATATTATGTGCTAACCCCTTCTTCCTTCTACGTCTTAATGAGTGTTGGTTCCGGCTAGGCAACTTTCACTCTCCCTTTGAAGAAAATTTGGATTGCTTATCTCCAAGTGTGGTGAGTCCTCAAGTTCGAGGACGGGATTTCCTATTCCTTAGTTTCATTTTGTATCTCGTATATTGGGACTTTTATTGATGTAAAGGGCTAAGTCCCAAAACTTTATACTCCTATGTTTAGATGGTAAATGAGACAAGGTCTAGATTTCCTATGATTTTCTTTTATGAAAAGTGAAGTTGAGCTTCGATTGTAAAGTTTTAAATTTTCCGCATTATTTTCTAGGTCTTATGTAATGATGATGCTAGAGGCTTGTATGAGACCCCTTCGGGGTCAAGTACGCCGTGTCACGTCTAGGGGCTAGCCTTGGGTTGTGACATCTTATTGTGTATGAGAGTTTACATGGAACGAAAATAGAAGCACTTAATTTTTAACATTGTGGCGGGGTGAGGGCTGTTGTGGCTGGCCAGACGTGACTTAAAGTCGTAAATAAACCCCAAAACGTCTTTATTCTGCACTTTTCGACTTTGAGAGCTAAGGAACGACCCCATATGACTTCTTGACCATTTTTCACCATTCTTGAGGCTAAAGGTAAGCTTTTCACTCCCCAAATTCATTTTTCGATCCGTAGAACGTAATAAAATGAGTAATTATCGATGGGATTGGGTTTTGAATTAGAAACCATGGTGGAAAAAGCCCTAATTTTCATACTTAGGATCATGGGTTTGATCTAGGGTTCATAGAATTGTTAGTAATTCGGGTAATTAGTGATTATTTGTAGACCAAGAACAAACGGAACGAATTCGGAAAGGGAAGGATCAAGTTTCTTAGGGTTTGAAGCTTGTTTCGAGGTAGGTAATGGTTGTAATTCTGTGATTGTGTGATGTATGTTTGTTCTTGCTTCATTATGATACATGTATGTATATGAATGTTGCATTATTGATCACACTTGTTGTAAATGAGATAGATGAATGATGGTTACCATGAAATCATGACTTGAATGTATAATCTTGAGGATATACTTGTGATTGTGATTGTGGTGTGTTGAATGGATCGATTGCCACGTTTCGGTATAACTAACTTGGATCGGTTGCCACGTTCCGACATAATTGTGGGATCGATTGCCATGTTCCAGCATAATCGTTGGATCGGGTACCACGTTTCGGTATGCTAACTATTTGGGTTTGGGTTCCATGAGAGGATCAATGACTTGTCATAATTATGTATTTTGAGAAATGTGAAGTTGTTCGTTATCGTAAATGTTGTTAATAATGTATATGTTTGATATATGCATGTGTTTATAATGTTGTATTGACTTGCTTATGTTACACTTAGTGAGATAGTTGCATGATTCTACCCGCACACTGTGGTTATGTACTGATACTACACTTGCTGTTATTTTTGTTAAGTATAGGGCATTTTTCGACGGCTATTGACAGACCTCACTTAGAAGATCAGTGATCGTTCGAATTCAAGGGTGAGCCAATTCTTCCGGGCTGCCACGAGTTCTCTTTCATCTATGTCCACCATTTCGAACNTGATCCTACCCGCACACTGTGGTTATGTACTGATACTACACTTGCTCTTATTTTTGTTAAGTATAGGGCATTTTTCGATGGCTATTGACAGACCTCACTTAGAAGATCAGTGATCGTTCGAATTCAAGGGTGAGCCAATTCTTCCGGGCTGCCACGAGTTCTCTTTCATCTATGTCCACCATTTCAAACTTAGACTTTTCTAGTTAGTTATTAGTACATTATTTTGGGGTTGTATCCCTTCTTGTGCAGACTTGTCGAACTTTAGATGTTTTGGTACATTGACTTTCAGGTTCTAGGTTATTTCTTCCGCATTGTTAGACTTTTGTTGGAGTTTATGGGAACTCCCTATTTCTTTCCTTAGTACTCCCTCCGTCCCTTTTTAGTTGTCCACTTTAGAAATGACACACAGATTAAGGCAACAATGATTAGCACAGTGAAGTTACAATTTTACCCTTATGACAACTTTTCACTTCAAAATTACAACCACTTATTTGAATTAAAGTGAAATAAATTGGAGGGAAACAACATACACTTTTACAATTTTCAAGAAGTGTAAATAAGGGTATAATAGGAAAAAATTTGTTTTCCTTTCTTGATTTGTCAAAATGGACAACTAAATAGGGACAACCAAAAAAGGAAATATGGACAAGTAAATAGGGACAGAGGGAGTATTTATCTTGCTTCCGTAACTTAAATGCTTTAGTTTTTGGTTTAGTTGCTTGGTTTGGGTTGTAGTAGTGGTTCTCCCACCGGAGGGTTAGCGTGGGTGCAAATCACAACGGTTTGGGTCATGACAAAGTTGGTATTAGAGCCTAGGTTTGTTGATCTCGATGTACCAAAACATGTCTAGTATAGTCTTACGGAATGGTACGGGGATGCCTTTACTTTTATTCGAGAGGCTATAGGACTTCAGGAAATCTCTCTATTTTCTCTTATCTCCTTTCGTGCTATGACTTGATTCCAATTGGTATCTGGCGATTCAAATTGGTATCTAACCTCCTTCACTCTTCTGTTCACAGATGGCTAATACTAGATTCAATGGCGTCAGGCCCGTGTCTCTCGTCAATGCTCCAGCTGAGGAATCTACAGTGAGAGGTCGCGGTCGAGGCAGGAGTAGAGGAAGAGCTAGGGGTAGAGGCTGTGGAAGAGTAGCACATGCTGGGAATGGAGCTCCTGTTGAGAATGCTCCTGTGAATGATAGCCCTCATGCGCATCATGAAGAGATAGAAAAGAATGTTGATGGTGATAATGTTGACAATGTTGAGGATGTGGGACAAGAGGAAGAGGTGTAGGCTGAAACTACTGATGTTCCTCCCATAGACCCAGTGTTAGCTCGATAGATCATGTCATTCTTAAAAGGGTTGGTTGGTCCTGGAGTGGTTCCTTCTGTTCAAGCAACTCAAGCCCCCGCTAATCCCCCTGTTGCTAGCACTGCGCCCAAGACGTGTGGAACGAGAGGTAATGATGCTTTCTTCCGTCCTTTGTTGGGTTTTGTTATGACTAGTAATGAACATGAAATGTTGACTAAGTTTTTGAAGCTAAAGCCTCAAGTGTTTCTTAATTCTAAGAATGAGGATGCTTATGAGTTTATCTTAGATTGCTTTGAGAGGCTTCATAAGTTGTGAATTGTCCATCAACATGGGGTTTAGTTTGTGTCCTTTCAGCTTCAAGATGAGGCCAAGCAGTGGTGGAGAGCTTATATGGAATGCTGATCTTCTACTTTACCTCCACTTATTTGGACCCAATTTCATGCTCTATTTTTGGAGAAATATGTGCCTAGGACTTTGAGGGATCGCAAGAAAGGATGAGTTCATGGCTTTAGAGCAAGGTGGTATGACTGTGGCTGCTTATGAGGCCAAGTTCCATGCTTTGTATAGATATGCTACTCAATTGGTGACCAGTGAGGAAGAGAGAATCCGTTTATTTATTAGGGGACTAAATTCTGAGTTGCAGGTATGATCTGTTCATATGACCTCTGCAGGAAGGGGCTTTAATGAGGTAACATACTATGTTAAGAAAGTGAAGGGGATGAGGCGAGACGGTCAGGCTAAGACATTGGCAAAAAGGGACAAGAATTCAGGCAACTTTCAAGGTTCTAATTCCAGAGGTTCAGGGAGGTCAACGCTGGCAGCAAAGCCAATTCAGTCTACTATGCCAACTACTATAGTTAATTACTCGGGAACTACACCTTATAATTCGATTTAGGATAGCCAGGGAATCGCACCTTCGACGGGCAACATACCCTCTTTTGATCGTACTTGCTACAATTGTGGAGAACCTGGGCATATGAGGAGAGATTGTCCCCACCCACGTATGTTATATTCCGGGTAGCAGCAGTCTAGAGCAGTGGTACCCACGGGGAATGGTAATAATGGTCGAGGGCATCCATAAGGTGGGCGAGGAGATAATCAGCGAGGCTGTGGAGGTAGAGGAAATGGTAATGCAGGCAGGGGTAATGTGTAACCAGGCAGGGGAGAACCTCGTCAAAGATGATATGGCTCAGTGTTATGCATTTTCGGGCAAGAATGAGGCAGAGGCGTCTGACGCAGTGATCACATGTACTATTCTTATTTGTGATCGGATGGCTAATATGTTATTTGATCCGGGTTCTACTTATTCTTATGTATCCGTGAGATTTGCCTCAAAGTTTGGTATGATTTGTGATATACTTGATGCCCCTATCCATGTTTATACCTAAGTGGAGAGTCAGTCATTGTTACCCATGTCTATCGTGCTTGTCCTATTTTGTTTATGGTTTTCAGACTTGGTCTGATTTGGTGATTTTGGATATGACTGACTTTGATATAATCTTAGGCATGACTTGGTTGTCCCCTTATTATGCTGTGCTTAATTGTAATACTAAGTATGTAACTCTAGAAATTCCGGGAAGGAAAAAATTAGAGTGGGAAGGGGTGTCCAAGCCTAAGTGAACTAAGATCATATCCTCCATTCGGGCTAAGAAATTGATAGGGCAGGGTTGTTTGCCTTATTTGGCTCATCTTAGGGATGTTGAGATTGATGCACCATCTATTGAGTCTATTTCTGTGGTGTCAGAATTTAGAGAAGTATTTCCTAATGACTTGCCTGGTATGCCTCCGGATAGAGATATAGATTTCTTTATTGATTTGGAACCTGGTACGCATCCCATTTCTATCCCTCCATATTGCATGGCTCCAGTAGAATTGAGAGACCTTAAGGCTCAAATCTAAGAGCTTCTTGATAAGAGATTTATTCGTCCTAGTGCTTCCCTATGGGGTGCCTCAGCTTTGTTTGTTAAGAAAAAAAATGGTAGTATGAGAATGTGCATAGATTACCGACAATTCAATAAGGTGACTATTCGAAACAAGTATCCTTTGCCTCAAATAAATGATCATTTTGACCAATTGCAAAATGCGTATGTTTTCTCCAAGATTGATCTGAGGTCTGGCTATTATCAATTAAAAATTTGGTGTGAGGATGTGCCCAAGACGGCGTTTAGGACTCGCTATGGGCACTATGATTTTATAGTTATGTCCTTTGGCTTGACTAATGCGCCTACAACTTTTATGAGTTTAATGAATGGGGTGTTTAAGACATTTCTTGATTATTTCGTCATAGTCTTTATTGACGATATTTTGGTCTATTCGAAAAGTGAGGAAGAGCACGCTGACCATCTTCGCTTTGTATGAATAGATAGAACCCAGATCAAACAATACATTAGCCATCTGGTCACAGACAAGAATAGTACCTGTGATCACCGCGTCGGATGCCTCCGCCTCATTCTTGCCCGAAAAAGCATAACATTGAGCCCTATCATCTTGTCGAGCCACTTCCTTGCCTGGTTGCGCATTACCCCTACCTCCATTACCATTACCATTACCATTTCCTCTAACTCCACGGCCTCACTAATTACCTCCTCCCTCACCTTGTGGACGTCTTCTACCATTATTACCGTTCCTTGCGGGTACTACTGCTCTAGACTGCTGCTGCTGTGCAGAATCTAACACACGTGGGTGGGGACAATCTCTCCTCATATGCCCAGGTTTACCACAGTTGTAGCAAGCACGATCAAAAGATGGTCTGCTTCCCATCGAAGTCACGACACTCTGACTATCCTGAAAATTATGAGATGGGGTTCCCGAATAGTTACATGTAGAGACGGGTATAACAGACTGAATTGTCTTGGCTGCAAGTGTTAGCCTTCCAGACTCTTAGAGTAAGAGCCTTGAAAGTTACCGTAATTCTTTGCCCTTTTATCCCAAGCCTTAGCTTGACCGTCTCACCTCACCCCCTCCACTTTCTTAACATAGTCTGTCACCTCATAAAAACTCCTCCCTGCAACAGTCATATGAACATATAATACTTGCAACTCAGAATTCAAACATCTAATAAAGAACCAAATCCTCTCCTCCTCAGTAGTAACCAACTATGTAGCATATCTGGATAAGGCATGGAACTTGGCCTCATAAGCAGCCACACACATACCACCTTGCTCTAAATCTATAAATTCATCCTTCTTGCGATTCCTCAAAGTTCTGGGCACATACTTTTCTAGAAATAGAGCATGAAATTAGGTCTAAGTAAGTGAAGGTAAAGTGAGGATTTGCACTCCATATAAGCTCTCCACCACTGCTTGGCATCACCTTGAAGTTGGAAAGAAACGAACTCAACCCCATGATGGTGAACAATGCCGAATTTATGAGGCCTCTTATAATAGTCTAAGATAAACTCATAAGCATTTCAGTCTCAGAACCAAGAAATACCGAAGGCTTAAGCTTCAGAAACTTAGTCAATATATCATGCTCGTTCCCAGTCATAACAGAACCCAATAGAGGATGAAAGAAAGCATCATTACCTCCCATTCCACCTGTCTTGGACGCAGTGCTAGCAACATGGGGATTAGTGGGAGCCTGAGTTGCTTGGGCAGATGGAAGCACTCCAGGACCAGCCAACCCCTTCAAAAAGGAAATGACCTGTTGAGCTAACACCTGATCCAAATGAGGAACACCTGCATTTCCAGCCTGCACCTCTTTTTCTTGTCCAATCTCTTCAACATCCTCGACATCCACATTCTCCTCTATCTCCTTATTATGTGCAAGAGGTTTCTCATTCACATGCACATTCTCAATAGGTACCTCATTTTCAACATGTGCTACTCTTCCATGGTCTCTACCCCTAGCTCTTCCTCTACCTCTGCCTCGACTGCGACCTCTCGCTACAGATCCATCAGCTAGAGCATTAACAGAAGCTACGGGCCTAACACCATTATACCTAGTATTAACCATCTGCGAACAGAAGAATGGAGGAAGTTAGATACCAATTTGAATCGCCAGATACCAATTGGAATCAAGTCATAGCACGAAAGAAGACAAGAGAAAAATAGAGATTTCCTAAAGTCCTATAGCCTCTCGAAGAAAAGTTAAGGCATCCCCGTACCATTCCGCGAGACTCTATTAGACTCATTTCGGTACATCAAGATCAATGAACCTAGGCTCTGATACCAACTTTGTCACGACCCAGACCGTCGTGATTGGCACCCACACTAACCAACCGGTGGGAGAACCACTACTACAACCAAACTAAGCAACTAAAACAATACTAAGGCAATTCAGTTATGGAAGCAAGTTAATTAACTAACAAATGAGGAAATTTAATACCTAGAACCTGAAAGTCAATGTACCAAAACGTCTAAACAAATGATCCAAGTTTAAACAAAAAGGGATACATCCCCAACTAATGAACTAATCAACTAACTAGAACAAATATCTAAGTCGGAAATGATGGACATGGACGAAAGAGAACCCCATGGCAGCCCAAAAGAATTGGCTCACCCTTGAATTCGAAGTGACGATCACTGATCTTCTAAGCGAGGTCGGTCAATAGTCGCGTGAAGATGCCTTATACGCAACAAAAATAAGAGCTAGTGCAGAATCAGTACATAACCACAGTGTACTGGTAGGATCACACAGCTATCCCACCAATGTAACATAAGCAAATCAAACAACATTATAATCACATGCATATATATCAACATCTACAATATTATCAACATGCCATCAATATACATTTATCACAAATCATTGGTCCTCTCACAGAACCCAAACCCAAAATATTAGCATGCCAGAACGTGGCAACCGATGCCATATTTATGCTGGAACGTGGCAACCGATCCCATTTTTATACTGAAACATGGAAACCGATCTAAGTTAGTTATGACGGAACGTGGTAACCGATCCCATTCACACACCATAATTACAATCACAAGTACATCATGATTTCATGGCAATGATATTCATCTATCTCATTTACAACAAGTGTGATCAATATTGCGACATTCATACATACACAAGTATCATAATGAAGCAAGGACAAACATACATCACACAAACAAAGAATCACAACCATCACCTACCTCGAAAGAAGCTTGAAACCCTAAGAAACTTGGTCCTTCCCTTTTCTGGATTTGTTCCGCTTGTTCGTGGTCTACAAACAATCACAATAACACGGGAATCAACAAACGATCGCTAATTACCTCAAACTATAACAATTCTATGAACCCTAGATCAACTCCATGATCCCAATCATCTAACCTAGGGTTTTTCCCACCTTAGAATCTATAACAAAACCCTCCCCAATCAATATTCACCCATTCTATTACATTCTACGGATCGAGAAATGGATTTGGGGAGCGAAAAACTTACCTTTAGCCTGAATAATGGTGAAAAAAGAGTAGAAATTGCCTGGGGGGTCATTCCTTAGCTCTAAAAGTCGAAAAGTTCCTAATAAGGTCGTTTAGGGGTTTATTAACGACATTATGTCACGTCTGGCCCGCCACAACAACCCTTATCCCGTTGTAGCGGCGGCGTCAGAGCGACATCAAGCCTCGCCAGAGTGACATTTTCAAACCAGTGTGCTATCCATCATTTTCTACGATTCTAAGTCCCATCGTACCCGCCATAGCGCCCCATATCCCGCTGTAGCGTCCCCGCCAGAGTGGCTAGACTCCCTCCAAAGCAGCACAAACGAAACCAGAGAGTCAATTAAAGAAATTCGAAAATCCCATTTCACTACTGATGCTTATCATGACCAACGACACTAACCTACGGTACGAGTGTCTACGATCGTCGATAATATAGTAACCCAACCAATGGTTGGGGTCATGTCCCAAGGGAGTGGTTTCAAGAATTAGTAGAAAAAAAATTCAGTTCTAACTAGTCGTAGTTAAAGACATTAACATTTAGAAACATTGTAAATTAAAGAGGACACAAAAGTGTCAATTAAAAATGGGGGTTTTAACACAAGTAAGCAATAACAATAGAAATAACAAAGAAAATATAACAATGAGAGGGGGATTCTTGGGATGTGACCGGGATACGGGTTAATCTAAATTATTGGGTACGTGCTTTCGATACAAAATTTGTAGAGTAATAGTGACTAGGCTAAGCTATATGTGGGAATAAATTCTCTCTCGAGTAACTTGCCCCGTTTCAAATGGGTTCCTCTTGAACACCCACTTGTTGCATGAAGGCCAACCTACGCCTTACCCCACTTAGTCTCTCGAGATGAGGGTTAGGATATGGGACTAGGGCTCACCCTCTCGGGATGAACCTCATGTCGACCCACTCCTTAGTCCATTGGTTTCACAACCTCTCTCTCGAGCAAGCCGTATTAAATTAAACCACAACCACTAGATGAAATCACCATTAAAATACATCTAACCTATCAGCAAACAAGACCCAACAACAATCTTAACCCATATTTGCTAAATCACACTCCATGAATTGGGGTTTTTAGCCACACATCAAGAAATAAGAAATTACACCTAAAATGATAATGAAATCAGATGGGTATAAGAAATTAAACCTTGATTTAAGCAAAGGAAGAAGACTAGAGAAGACCCACTTCCAACTTGAGGAAGATGAACTCCTTTCTTCAAATCTCCCAAAAATCCTCTCCAAACTTGAGAGAAAAAATAAAATGTACTAAAATTATATGAAAAATATAATAATTGTTTGACTCTTAAATCTACAACTCTAACTAGTATTTTTAGCTTTCACATATTTGTGTTGCAGCAGATCATTCGGCGTCGTTAGTCGAAATTGCCGATCAACTCGGCGTTTCGCCCCTTGATGTAGTTCATCACTTACTTGCACCATCCTTCAGCATCGTCGTGCTCTGGGTCATTGGGCGACATAGTCTACCTCGCGGAACATCTCGGCGATGCGCCGACTGCTCCCCTTTTCCGCTGACTTGATCCTTTTATTTAGGGCTCAACACACTGGAACAAAAGACGAAGTGAGACCCTTCAGTGACTCGCCAAGTGGACTTGGTGATCCTCAGGTCTTCATTTTCTTCGTTCTTTTCAGCCTTTTCGTTCCTTTTTGCGAAGTAGTGTCCATGCTCTCCTTCAATCTTCAAATACCTGAAACTTAAGGTTTTTCATCATATATTGAGATAAAATAAGCATTTGAGGACACTATTTCTATTAAAATAAAGTCCTAAATGAGTCCAATTTGTGTACTCATCAACACCCATAACTTAAACTTTTGCTTGTGCTCAAGTAAAACTCAAGTTCAGCAGTTCAAATAGGATGTCTCAAATAGTGTTACACAAGACTAAATCATGAACATACACAACAAGTCTCAAATTAATCATGCAAGGATCAATTGTGTACTCAAAGATTCAAGTTGTGACACACCATTACGAAAGATTCTCATGCTCGCAATACTTGCTACTTGTGCAAGTTCAAGCTCAACAAAAAGTATCTAAATGCCCTCACATAAAGAATGAATCCATATTCACACACAAAGGTTAATCAATTCAAGTTCAGGAATTAGATGCAACACTCACACTAAAAAAGAGGAACACAATACATGTTTTCACCCATAAACTTGCCCTTATTTTCCAATCAATCTTCGGTTCGGCTCACTCAAGATAAAAAAGGTCTTTCTAAGGCTTGTAATAGGACTGAGTGCAAATGTATATATGGTCATTTAGGCTCAGTGACTTTTTCCTCATGAGATGTGGTATTCTCAAGGCATCTCCCTCTTTTCCTTTATCAATTCTTTTTCTTGTGCTTCTAAGTCATCTTTTTATTCTCCTCCATGGATTGCTTGGAAACCCAATTTGTTTTGTACTTTTATTCCACACTTTATTATTTTTAAGGGTTTCCATTGTTCCACAACACCATGGGTTAAGGGAGACTTTTCTTGTGCTTCTTGACTTCTCCTTTTCCTTTTCACCACACCCCAACTTAGGCTTTTGGCCTAAGTTTGCTATTCACTAAACCACAAATCAAGAGGATTATAGGTAGTGGGTCAAGTAAGGTCTAGGGTTTATCAAGGTTCTTCCAAAGAAAGGTAAGGCTCAAAGGTGTTCAAGAGAGTTTCACACGCTCACGGGTAGGCCACAAAAGAGGTATATGTCAAATTTGGCTCACACTCTTCAAAAGTTGCCTAAGATCATTTCAAGAGCACACCTTACTAAATCAATCAAACTAATGGGGAAAATTCTAGGTTTATTCATGCAAGGTTCAAAGTAAGCTCATCACACAAGGCATCGACACTTAAGTCAAACAAGACCACACACTTTCGCTAGTGTGCAACGGTCATTACAAGAGAATCAATTCGATAAATGGCTAATCACAACGAGATGCAAAGAGTTCACATATACTGTCTATGCAACTTCATTTGGTCTCGTCGCAGCCGCACATTCATGTTTGTTCAATTGAGAGCACCATTCAAGTCATCGGTATTGATCGAAACCAAAACTTGAATTTGTACAAGAACAACCACTTTCAATCACAAGTGGTGGCAAAAATTTTCTAAAAATTAAAATTTTTTGGAAGGGTCAAAATTGTTTTGAAATTTAAAATAAAAAGAGCCATAAGCTCAAACATCCACAGAAAGCAGATAAAACACAATTTTAAGCCCCCCCTTAGGAACATTCATCCTCGAATGTCACTTGGACTTCTTTCTTGTAACACCCCAAAAATTCTATGACTTAAGTTAGAGCCTCACCTTATGAATAATGACAAAAAAATAGTTAAAATGATGTTTATAAACCTAAACTAATGTAATTGACTTGGTTTGGAAGAGTAAAAGTTTAAACGTCAAGAAACCACCATGACGTTGGGAAACTAGAGAAGAATGTGTTCTAGTGTGTCCTTAGGTTTTGGGCAGGTTTGAGAGTGTTGTATGATGGTATAATCTGGAAAAAAGGTTTAAAATAGGTAAATATGTTCCTAGGGTCAAAATGTTCGAATACGACTCCCCGGGGCCACCCTAAGGGGTCCCGAGGAGGACCCCAACATTAGCCAAGCAAGCTGCCTTTGGCAGCTTGCAAATTGCACTTGGAGGGAATAGGGGCGCGTCGCGCACTTGCTCCCCCAAGGAGAAAAAATTCAGTTCACAACGCGGTCGTGTCGCGGACTCTACTGTCTCGAAATTTAATTTCAAATATATTCAGGAAACAGCTCCGCGTCGCGGACTTGTTTCGCGATGAAAATGCAGAAATTCAGAAATCTATTTCACTTCATTAAAGAGTCCATTTAAGTAAGGGGTATTTAGGGTACTTTAGGGGACGTGTATATAATGATTTTTAAGTCAATTTACCTCACTTTTGTCACTTAAACACAAAACCCCAAAGATCTAAACCTAAAGTTCTTCCTTCTCTCTACTCTCTCTTCTCAAGAACTCCATTGAAGAAGATTGGAACTTCAAGAAGAAGACCAACTCTCCAAGGTTTCAACTCGGATTTTTGTGGTTAATTCGTCAATAAGGTATGGTTGCTTATCACTCTTGGGATTCCTATCCCCAATAGGCCTCTTCAAGATGAATTTCAAAATCTCCAATTTCTAGGTTTCAATCCAAAAATGTGGGTCTTCTTTCTAAAGTGAAATTGATGTTATAAACTGACTTTGATTGATGTTATATGAACAATTATGGATGAATTTATGTTGTATTGGTGGTTTCTTGAAGAATTCCCCATGAGACCCATGTTTCTCCTTCTTTTCCTAATTCTAACCCTAGTTTGTGTTGGATATTGATTGAAGGCTATGAATTGAATGTGATATTATGTAATTCATGTTTGTATGATGATTCTACCCTAGGTTATGTATACTTTCTATGAATTTAGGGTTGAGTCTTTGAATGAAGCCTTGAAGGCTATGAAGGGAATATGTCAATTGCTTATATTGATGTTGATTATGTTATTACTTCATGAATTACCTTGTATTATGTATTGGTTATGAATTGCTTGGTAATTGAAGTATGGATGTCCCACGAAGGGTAGGAAGGTATGAAGGGTGGTTCTTCTTTGAACTCAAGTATGAAAGGTGAATTACTTAGATTGTAATGATGCTAATGTGTTGTTGTGGTGTTGATGACCTAGTTTCCTCATCCTTAACCCTCTACACTTGAATTAGCTATGAAGTATGTACGTATGTTATGGTATGACTGCTATATGATTGAAAGGTAGTTCTCATAGTTATAATGTAATGTAAAGTGAAAGGTTACTCACTTGCTAAGTGTTTCTAAAGTGAAAGGTTTATTACTCACTTATGAACACATATGAGCTATTATGATAAGATGTCTAAATAAGGGTCTATTAAAGGCTAATGTGAACTTATGTGTTGACTAAAAATGATTACAAAAGGGAATCAGATGTTTAGCATTGAAAGGGCATGTAAATGAGATGGGGGTCTCACGTTTAGTAAGTCCGGCTCCCCACATGGGTTTCCTCACGTTTAGCAAGTCCGGATTACCTACGGTATGTGTTGTCTCATGAGATGGAAACCCCCATGTTTAGTAATTTAGGGTTTCTAGAAGCAATCTCTTTGACCCTTAACTATGTGCCCACATAGGACTCTAGCTTAGTGGATCCACCTAGATAGCTATGTACGAATAGTTGCACCTTAGGCAAGTGTTAACCCTTTCTTTTCGGTGTGGGAGTAGAACACCAGATTCCATGTAGTTCTCATGGTCTATGTCGGTTATTGCAATATTTACCTAATGTAAAATTAAATGAAGGTATGAAAGGTGTGAACTTTTACTAGGGCTTTCTTAAGGGTTTCTACATAGTGTAGGGGAGGGTATGGGAATTCTCTTGCACATTGCACTTGTGGGATTCCTTAGAGATGGTTGTAGTAGTGTCCTCTTATGATTTTGATGATTATGACTTATGTATGATCATTATGAATTTGGTAAGTTCTGATGAAATATGATCTTATGAATGTATGCATGAAGTAGGTTGCTTAATGTGATACTTGGCTTTGAATAGGGTTATGAGGTTCTATTCTTTCCATTGCACTAGTATTGCTTGGGCTGTCTACATGTTGGGCTGATATTATGTTGGTTTGGACCATGATACTTAATTGTGTGCATATTGGATTTACTTGGCAAAAAAACATGTTTTGAATAAAATGTCCTTTTATGCATGTTTCAATGGTTTTTATGCATAGTAGCCATACTTAGTATTTGTGTTGTACTAACCCATATTTTCTCTCAAGATCTTATAAGGCCCAACATACCGGGTGCTAAGCTTCCCCTTCTTACCAAACCTCATCACCCCTTTCATGGGGTGAGATTTTCAAGTACACCCAATCACCTAATTCAAATTCAAGATCCCTCTTTTTATTATCGGCATAAGACTTTTGCCGACTATGAGCCGTTTTCAACCTATCCCTTATAAGTCAAACTTTTTCCGTAGCCTTATAGACTACCTCGGGACCAAGAAGAGCAAATTCACCTACTTCAAACCACCCAACTGGAGATCGACACCTTCTACCATAAAGTGCTTTAAAGGGTGCCATAGCAATACTCGAGTGGTAGCTATTGTTGTAGGAAAATTCTATCAAAGGTAGGTGGTCATCCCAATTACCTTTGAAGACAATGACACATACTCTCAACATGTCCTCTAGGGTTTGGTTGGTGTGTTCCGCTTGACCATCCGTTTGAGGGTGAAATGCGGTACTAAGTTTCACTTGAGTACCAAGCCCACTTTGGAAAGACCTCCAAAAATGGGAAGTAAATTGGGAACCTCTATCATAAATAATTGACAACGGGGCCCATGCAACTTCACAATCTCCTTAATGAACAACTTAGCATAATCTTCTGCTGCATAAGAAACCTTGATGGGAAGGAAATGGGATGATTTAGTCAATCTATCCACAATGACCCAAATGGAGTCATATTGCCTACGGGTTCGAGGTAAACCTACCACAAAGTCCATATTAATCTCTTCCCACTTCCAAGTGGGGGTGTCAATATCTTGAGTTAGACCCCCCGGTCCTTGGTGCTTGACTTTGACCTGTTGGCAATTTGAGCACCTAGCCACAAAATTTGCTATGTCTCTTTTCATTCCGTTCCACCAATAAATCTCACGTATGTCGCGATACATTTTGGTGGCTCCCGGATGGATGGAGTATCGGGACCTATGGGCCTCCTCCAAGATAGTCTCTCTTATGCCATCAACATCCGACAAACACAATCTCCCTTGGTACCTAAGCACCCCATCTTCTCCTTGAGAGAAAGTTTCTATTGCTTTGTTGAGAACCGACTCTTTTAATTCCATCAAAATAGGGTCAAGATGTTGCTTAGACTTCACGTCAACAACAACCGATGACTCGAAATTATGACGGACCATAACACCTCCTTTTGGAGAATCTTCAAGTCGGACACCCAACCGGGCTAGCCTATGTACATCACGGGCTAACTCTGTTTTCTCTTCTTCCACATGTGACACACTACCCATAGACACACGACTCAAAGCATCCGCAACCACATTTGCTTTTTCGGGGTGGTAAAAGACACTCATATCATAGTCTTTTAAGAGTTCCAACCACCTCCTTTGTCGGAGATTCAATTCTTTTTGGCTAAAAACATATTGAAGACTCTCGTGGTCGGTAAACACATCCACATGTACCCCATAGAGATAGTGTCTCAAAATCTGTAAAGCAAAGACTAAGACCGCTAGCTCAAGGTCATGAGTTGGATAATTCTTCTCATGCACCTTGAGTTGTCTCGAGGCATAAGCTATAACCTTGCCATGCTGCATGAGGACACAACCCAAACCTACTCGAGAAGCGTCACAATATACTACAAACCCTTCGGTGCCCTCCGGTAAGGTCAAAACCGGAGTGGAGGTGAGCTTATCTTTCAACAATAGGAAGCTCTTTTCACAAGATTCCGACTATTCGAACTTGGACTTCTTTTGAGTTAAGGCCGTTAATGGATATGCAATAGATGAAAATCCCTCAACAAACCTCCGGTAGTAACCGGCCAAACCCAAAAAGCTTCTGATGTCGAAAGGACTCAAAGGTCTAGGCCAACTTTTGACCTCATCGGTTTTCTTTGGATCAACTTCTATAGCCTCACTAGAAACAATGTGACCAAGGAAAGCAACCGATCTTAGCCAAAACTCGCACTTGCTAAACTTAGCATAAAGTTGGTGATCTTTGAGGACTTGCAATACTATCCTCAAATGATTCATGTGATTATCCTCACTTTTAGAGTATATCAAGATGTCATCAATAAAGACAATAACAAATGAGTCTAGATAATTTCTAAACACACGATTCATAGGGTCCATGAAAGCCGCTGGGGGCATTTGTAAGACCAAAGGACATCACTAAGAACTCAAAATGACCATATCTGGTTCGGAAGGCTATTTTCGAAACATCAACACCTCTCACCCTAAGTTGGTGATAACCAGACCTCAAATCAATTTTTGAAAAGTAACTCGCTCCTTGAAGTTGATCAAATAAGTCATCAATCCTAGGGAGTGGATACTTGTTCTTGATGGTCACCTTATTTAATTGTCGGTAATCAATACACATACGAAGAGATCCATCCTTCTTCTTCACAAATAACACCGGTGCACTCCAAGGAGATATACTAGGTTGGATGAAAACCGTATACAACAAATCTTTGAGTTGAGCTTTTAATTCCTTCAACTCCGCCGGGGCCATCCGGTAAGGAGGGATTGGAATGAGTTGTGTATCCGGCAATAAATCTATGCCAAAATCTATTTCCCGTTCGGGAGGAATTTCGGGTAAGTCATCGGGAAAGACTTCTAGAAAATCCTTCACTACGAGGACTGACTCCAAAGGAGTTATCTCGAACTCAAGATCCTTGACCCTCACAATATGATAGAGACAACCCTTAGAAATCAACTTACAAGCTTTTAGACATGAAATGATCCTTCCCCTAGGAACGGAATTTCCTCCCTTCCATTCTAAAATGGGTTCATTAGGAAATTGAAACTTCACAATTTGGGTCCTACAATCTGTGGATGCAAAACAAGCATGAAGCCAATCCATCCCCAATATAACATCAAAGTCTAACATATCAAGTTCCACCAAATCAATCAAAGTGACTCTATTGGGCAAAGATATGGGACAACCCCTATAAACTCTTTTAGCAACTATGGAATCACCCACCAGGGTAGAAACTAAAAAGGGTTTATCTAAGACATCAGGAAACATATCAAACTTCATAGCCACTAAAGGGGTTACAAAAGACAAAGTAGCACCGAGATCCATCAATGCATAAACAGTAATTGAAAATACTTGTCGCATACCGATCACAACATCTGGAGAGCTCTCTTGATCACCTCGGGATTGGAGAGCATATAAGCGATTCTTCTTAGGAGCATTAGGATTCAGGACACTTGCTTGTGCTTGAGCATTTTCCCTTCCATGAGCCTTTAGCATAGGGCAGTCCCTCCTCATCTGTCCGCTCTTACCACAACCATATCAATTACCTGTGCCAACTAGGCACTTGCCTTCATGTTTTCGACCACACTTTGTACAAATAAGCTTCTCAACATAAGGTCCACCACCTCTTGCTTCTTGAGGCTTGGGGGTAGACACTTTACCTTTGTTGACCCTTGGAGTGTTAGGAGGACCATGGTTGGAAAACCTCTTTTTGAACTTTGGCTTATCTTGGATTTCAAACGCAACCTTAGAAGAATTTCCATCATCGGCCCTTGACCTCTTCAATTCTCTACCAACATGCTTAAGCTTTTGCTCCTCAATTTGTTCGGCATGAACCATAAGACGAGAAATGTCCATGCTTGGGATTAGCATAGCCGACCTTCATTCATTCACCACAAGATCGGATACTCCTATAACAAATTTGTTCATTGTAGCTTTAGAGTACGACACCAAAGTAGGAGCATGCTTGGACAATTGAGTGAACTTGAGGCCATACTCCTTCACACTCATAGCCCCTTGATGGAGGTTGATGAATTCTTGCATTTTCCTCTCCCTTAGTTCCAAGGGGAAAAACCTATCAAGAAAAGCCGTCTTGAATGTAGCCCAACTTATCGGACCCTCTCTAATAGGTCTCCCTTCCTTCCATTGTTCATACCACACTTCTGCCACATCTTTGAGTTAATAGGCGGCTAAATTCGCCTTTTCTTGAGAAGACACACCCATAGCCTCTAGAACCTTAAACACTTTATCAATGAACCCTTGTGGATCTGCTTCCACTTTGGAGCCAAAGAAAGTAGTGGGATTCATCCTTGTGAAATCCCTTATCCTAGAAACGGTAGTGCTAGCATTGGGGTTCACTTGCACCCTAGCATCCATAGAAACTTCAGTGGCCAACACTTGAGTCAAATTATGAATAGCCGACCATATCTTGACATTAGACATTGCCCCTTATTCAATAGGAACTTGAGGGTTTTGAGGAGCTTGAGGGGGAATCGCCTCATTCACATTCTCCTCACCGGCCCTCCTTCCATTGTTCCTTCTTATATTCATTGCCTATAAGCACAAGAAAAGGATTAGAAGAAAAGGACTAAATAGAGTTAAGACTCTTAGGCACGTTTATGGAATAACAAAATAGTGAAAGTTCCTAAGCATCTCGTAGCCTCTCATTCATAAGTGTGGCGGTCTTCACACCCACAAACAAAACTCTACTCGACGTGGTATCTTGTGACATGAATCCTGCATTATTCTCAACGAGTTTGTAACGACCCAAGAGCACCCCATAGTCGTTACCGGAATATTCAACCTCGAAGAGATCTTATACAAGCCCTTAGCATTCGTCATAACATGTATCATAGAATAAAATCACAGAAAATTTAAAACTTTTACTTTGGAAGTTCAACTTCACTTCATATATGAAAACAGAATCTAACTTCGTCACAATGTACCATCTAAACATAGAAGTATCGAAAATGGGACTTAGCCCTTACATCAATAAGAAGTCTTGAAATAGGAATGCACAACAATGTCGTTCAACATAAGCAAAGAACTAAACATAGAAGCTAGATCATAGGGTCTTGTCCTCGGACTTGAGGACTCATCAACTTGGGGAAGCAACTCCAAGTGTTTTGAGAAGTAAGCTTGAATCCTCAATGGCCCGAACCTAAATGTTTGGGGAAAAGGGAGAAAATATGGGTTAGTACAATACACGTACTAAGTATGACTACTATGCATAAAAACCATTGAAACATGCATAAAAGGACATTTAGTCAAAACATGCTTTTCACCAAGTAAATCCAATATACACACAAAGTATGCATCATAGTCCAACCCAACATAATATCATCCCAACATGTAGACAACCCAAGCAATACTAGTGCAATGCAAAGAATAGAACCCCATAACCCTATTCAAAGCCAAGTATCACATTAAGCAACCTACTTCATGCATACATTCATAAGATCATATTTCATCATAACTTAGCATATTCATAATGATCATATCTAACATAGCTTTAACATACATAAGTCATAATCATCATAATCATAAGAGAACATTACTACAACCATCTCTTAGGATTCCACAAGTGCAATGTGCAAGAGAAGTCCCATACCCTCCCTTACACTATGTAGAAACCCTTAAGAAAGCCCTAGTGAGAGTTCACACCTTTCATACCTTCATTTACTTTTTACATTAGGGAAATATTGTAATAACCGACATAGGCCATGAGAGCTACTTGGAGTCCGGTGCTTTACTCCCACACCGAAAAGAGAGGGTTAACACTTGCCTAAGGTGTAACCATTCGTACATAGCTATTTTGGTGGATCCACTAAGCTAGAGTTTTCTGTGGGTACATAGTTAAGGGTCAATGAGATTGCTTTTAGAAACCCTAACTTACTAAACGCTGGGTTTCCATCTCATGAGACAACACATACCGTGGGTAATTCGAACTTGCTAAACGTGAGGAAACCCATGTGGGGAGCCAGACTTACTAAACGTAAGACCCCCATCTCATTTACATGCCCTTTCGGTGCTAAGCATCTAATTCCCTTTTGTACTCATCTTTAGTCATCACATAAGTTCACATTAGCCTTTACTAGACTTTTATGTAAACATCTTACCATAATAGCTCATATGTGTTCATAAGTGAGTAACAATCCTTTCACTTTAGAAACACTTAGCAAGTGAGTAAACCTTTCACTTTACATTACATTACATTATAACTATGAGAACTACCTTTCAATCATATAAAAGTCATACCATAACATACGTACATACTTCAGAGCTAATTCAAGTGTAGAGGGTTAAGGATGAGGAAACTAGGTCATCAACACCACAACAACACATTAGTATCATTAGAATCTAAGTAATTCACCTTTCATACTTGAGTTCAAAGAAGAACCAACCTTCATACCTTCTTGACCTTCATGGGACATCCATACCTCAATTACCAAATAATTCATAACCAATACATAATACAAGGTAATTCATGAAGTAATAACATAATCAACGTCAATATAAGCAATTGACATATTCCCTTCATAGCCTTCAAGGCTTCATTCAAAGACTCAACCCTAATTTCATAGAAATTATACATAACCTAGGGTAGAATCATCATACAAACATGAATTACATAACATCACATTCAATTCATAGCCTTTAATTAATATCCAACACAACCTAGGGTTAGAATTAAGAAAAGAAGGAGAAACATGGGTCTCATGGGGAATTCTTTAAGAAACCACCAATACAACATAAATTCATCCTAATTGTTCACATAACATCAATCAAAGTCAGTTTATTACATCAATTTCTCTTTAGAAAGAAGACCCACATTTTTGGATTGAAACCTAGAAATTGGAGATTTTGAAATTCATCTTGAATGGCCTCTTGGGGAAAGGAATCCCAAGAGTGATAAGTAACCATACCTTATTGACGAATTAACCACAAAAATCCGAGTTGAAACCTTGGAGAGTTGGTCTTCTTCTTGAAGCTCCAATCTTCTTCAATGGAGTTCTTTAGGAGAGAGAGAGAGTAGAGAGAAGGAGGAACTTTAGGTTTAGATCTTTGGGGTTTTATGTTTGAGTGATAAATGTGAGGTAATTGACTTAAAAATCATTATATACGCATCCCCTAAAGCACCCTAAATACCCCTCACTTAGTTGGACTCTTTAGTGAAGTAAAAATCGATTACTGAATTTCTGCATATTCGTTGCGGAACAAGTCTGCGACGCGGAGCTGTTCCCTGAAGATATTTAGAATTAAATTTTAAGACAGTAGAGTCCGCGACATGACCACGTTGTGAACAAACTTTTTTCTTCTTGGGGAAGCTAGTTCGCGACGCGGAGCTATTCCCACCGAGTGCAATTTGCAAGCTGCCTTGGCAGCTTGCTTGGCCAAGGTTGGGGTCCTCTTCGAGGCCCCTTTGGGTGGCTCCGGGGTGTGGTATTTGAATGTTTTGACCCTATAAACATATATTTACCTAATTTAAGCCTTTGGAAAAGATTATACCATCATACGATACTCCCAAACCTACCCAAAACCTAAGGACACACTAGAACACATTCTTCTCTAGTTTCCGGACGTCGTGGTCGTTTCTTGATGTTTAGACTTTTGCTCTTCCAAACCAAATCAATTGCATTAATTTAGGTTGAGAAACATCATTTTAACTATTTTTAAGTCATTATTCACAAGGTGAGGCTCTAACTTAAGTAATAGAATTTCCAGGGTGTTACACATTTACACAAGAAGAGGATGCCCTAAGCCTATCAATTCAAGGTACATCAATCAACATTACTTTTATTTACACAAGAAGCGGATGCCCTAAGCCTACCAATTCAAGATGTAACATACATGGAAGAAACCTTTCACATATATCATCATCATTCGTAAGTGTATAATTTATAATAACCTTTCAATAATAACACAATTACATTGTAGACATGATCACATTACTTTCATTGAAACCACAAAGCATATACCTAACATTATGATTATACATTAATTCTTCATACTTTGCCCTTCAAGGCCATGAATCACAATTCACCAACACACCTAGAATACTACAATTTAGGCATGAATAATGACATAATTCAATAAACTAAATCAATATAGACTTAATCTTTTCACATGCTTCCATAATCAATCAATCCCAAATCACAATTCACAATTTAGTATTTTGGACGAATCATGGGTTCATGAGGGAATTTCAATCATAAATCAACACTAATTCCTAAATTCCATCATAATTCACCATAAAATAATCATTGAAAATGTTTTGAAGTTGAACCCATGACTTCGATTGAAACCCTAACTTTTGGGGAAATTTGGAAGCTTTGAAATCATGTTTTGAAAGGGCTCCTTGGATGGAACTTAACCAAGGATGAAGACTACCATACCTTGATTGAAGAAACTCCATGAAATTGAGTGATAAATATGAAATCTTGAACTCCAAACCTTTACTTCTTCTTCAATGGAGGTTTCTAGAGAAAACTATTTTGGAGAGGAGGTGGTTTCTATTTTTGTGTTTTGGGAATAATGAGTTGTAAAAGGTGTTTAATAGTTTAAAAATCCTTAAATAACTCTAATTAATCAAAATAAACTGACCCCTAACTAATCTAACCACCCTAGGAATTTACCACTTTTCCCCCAACTTGGCCGAATTTGGGCAAATTTCAGTGGTGACCTCCGCCCCTAGACCTACAAACCGTAGGTGGGCTCACACCCCGTCCTGCAGGTCTGTGGTTTGGTTCAGAACCTCACCATGTGGAGCCCTTGACCTATGAATCACTTCCACGAGGCGTGGATGGACCTACGAGGCGTAGGTCCCATCCGTAAGTCCTTGGATTTTGTTTACTGCTTTTGGTTTTTGGGCAGTTTTGGGGGTTAGACTTCAGGGTCCTCCTCAAGGACCCTTGGTTGGTCCTTGGGGAGTCGTACCTTGACGTTTAACCCCTAAACCCCTCAACCACAGCTCGGGAACTCATTTTTCAACATAAAACCCCATATCAAACTCAACAACACACTCGTTAGGCTCTAGTTTCACCTACTAGTTTTTCGAGTCATAACATCGAGTACCCCCAATCCTGTTGTTAATACGCTCAAGAATTTCAAGTGTCTCTGTTTCTTTCAGGTTTTGGAATCAGGCAATCAACAATAGGTAAGTTTTTTTATCACTCAAAGTATTCTATTCTTCAAAGAATCAAGTTTTTGCAATTTCTCTTCTTTTTTTTTTCATTCTCTTTCTAGCATGCATGAAGGAATTCGAAAAAAGGAACATTTTGTGTTCCAGTTTCCCAGTTTTTTTTCCTTTGACAGAAAATGAGTGATGAATGTAAAAGTTGTAGAAAATCGGAAGAGGTTGGAAAATGAGACCAACACTTATTCTCTTTCATTCCCTGTAACTCATACACTCATCTCTCATTCTTTGCCGAAGTGAAAAAAATTGGGGGAAGATGAAAAATAAGAAGTTCCTTTTCTTGGATGCCTTCATGCATACACTAGAAGGAGAATAAAAAAGAAGAGATAAAGTTGCAAAAACTCAAAGCTTTGAAGAATAGAACACTTAAGGTTATTAAGAAGTTACCTAATTGTAGATTGCCTGGTTATAAAACTTGAGAGAAAAAGAGATACATGAAAGTCTAGAGAGTATTAACCGAAGGATTAGGGATACTCGAGTTGATCAATATGGTCATAGGTTTTATAACCCTTTGAAATTTTTCTTTTTGATATTTTTGCTGACCATTCAATATATATTCTGAATTTATTTTTAACAGACTTATCCGAATTTACGATACATACGAGCCTATTAAATGAAAAAAATACTAATTATAAGAATTTCTTTGATTTCAATATTTGAGTTTAAAAAGTCTAATTAATGATAGAAACTTCCTCAATCTTGCCATATTTGTGGGTGAATTTTCTTTGATCACTTTATTCTATATGCAATCACCGCAATTATGTTATACCTTTTAAATATTTTAAATTTATTAATTATTTTAACTTATAGTTTTTTACTTCTTTTTTAAGTATAATATTTTCTCTACACATACATTGCACATGTATGTTGAGTCGTAAAATAAATTGAAGAATTTTTCCACATATAATTAGTTGTTGAGGCTTGAAAGTCTACCAATTGTCAACAATAGGAGCACTACAGTTGAAAATGAAAATTTATTTTATATGCTTTGATTTATTTTTTCTATAATCTTTTTCGCTGAGATATTGATCCTTGTTCTCGATTGAAATTTAACTATGCATAATCGATCTTGTTGTTCCAAACGTGAAGTAGATAGATTTTTATTGACCATTTAATTTCTTGTATATACTAGCGGACTATTCTAAATTTGTCTCATGTAATGGCCAATTAAAATAGACAACACTAATTATATGAACTTCATTTTCAAAATTAGAATTCTAAAACCAAATTTTTTTATGAGGAAAATTTAATATTGATAATAAATGTTTAATTATAAAATTTTATTTGAAGATCATTTTCCCTTTAGGTGAAGAGATGATACTAATGGGGGATAATTCTTATAATAGGAACAAGTAATGTAGAAAGGATAAAATAATTGAACTGTCAGTGTAGTAAAAAGGGAAAAATTTAAGTTCTGTAATAATACCTTGTGTAATATCACTTTATTGATCAGAATCCCAACATCTTCATTGACAAGCTGCACAAACAACATCTTCAATTATTATCATTTGCCTATGTCAACCTTAGGTTGCACATTTTCATAAAAAAAAATCGTACTATAAGGGCAAAATATGTGTATGTGTGTGAGTGATTTGAGTGCTTTCAATATTTAAAATGAGATTGTACCATTCACATGTCAATAGATGTTACACTCTAATCCAAATGAGAGATAAAAAAAACAAATTAAAAATAATTTCAAATCCATGACAATGAAAATAAATAAGCATATTCATGAGGGACTAACACTTGCTAGGTCAAACTGCAAAAGAACAAATAAATAAAAGGGAAAAAATTGAAAAACAAAATTTGATTTCGGAATAATTAAAGTCACCATCACACAATCAATGTCCTTTATTGTAAGAGAAAAAATGGACCGAATTTAATGTTTCTTTTTCATATTTATACCTCATCTTAGCTACTGAGTTATTCATTTCTCCAACTTGAATTGAATAACACAAAACAAATTCAGTAAAGGCAGACACACATATTAATAGAAAGAAATAGTTTTGGCTCATTATATCACAACGATCATGTTGAGTTCATTGTAAGTTTCATATCTCGACCTATAACTACTGAGTTATTCATTTCTCAACGATCAAGTTGAGTTCATGCAAATGAAATGCCAATCATCACGATGATTCAAATAGAGTACATGTTTCATTTCATTTCAATTTTTTTTAATTCCTGTAGTAACTTAATCAATAAATACTACTTAGGAGACTTACATGTTTCTTCATAGCGAAAGTAGATCTACAACAATCATGACTCTTGACACCATTCGTTGGGAATTCCGACAAGGTGGATGAATCGCCCATCTTTTCATAGTCTAGAGATCATTTACGAATATTCATACTGCGTTCTCTCCTGTAAAACCTATCCGTTAACTGATGAGGGAAATTCCTCTTTGTTCCTACAATCATAATTGTGTAATTATTTATAAGGGTTAGGGTTAAAAGGGGGGGGGGGGGGTGTAATGGGCTAATAGGATAATTAGCATTTCTTATGAATGGACTCGGCCTAATAGGTATTTCTTACAACCTCGTTTGAGGAATTGACATATATATACAAGAGTTACATATAATTGGCAACATATAGCCCAATATTAGTTAACAATTAGTAGACATATAAAAAATTGCACATATTAGCACAAAAGTAATATATTATCATTTTATAATTATTTTTTTAAAATGATAAAAGATTTTTAATATCATTTCTTTTTTAACTTCCAACCATTTCTCCTTAAAACTAGCAAATGATTATTTAGAGTTATCTTTCTCCTTTCAAATGATTGTTTTTTTTTAAATAATAAAAGATATTTGATATCATATTTCTTCTGACTTCCAATAATTTCTAATTAAAACTAGAAAAATATAATTTAGAATTATCACTCTCCTTAAAATTAGCAAAAAATATTTGATATCTACCTGTTTAACCAACATAACCTGTATTCACAAGAATAGTAATTGTCTTTATACTCTTTTAAATTAGGAATGTTATTTTATGGATACATGTAGCAATTTGACATTTATTATGTATACATTAATTAAATTGCAATTTATTTTTGTATACATTTATTTAACATATTGATTTAGTTGATGTATACTTATTTTATTTGATTTAAAATTTATTGTATACATTGATTGTGACATGGCAAATGCAGTATGGATACATTACTTATATTTTATTTGTATATATTAATAATATACATAAGTATATTGCAGATCTGTTCATATGTACTTCTGAGAGATATATTACTTCCACATGCAATTAGATTATACATATTGTCAACTGCGTATACATATGTAACATCTCGCAACTAGAAAAAACAAGAAGGAAGTTTAAAATCTGGAAATAGTTATTTTTGGAAAGTATAACGAAATCTGGAAAATTTTAAGTAAGTTAAATTGAGTTTTTGGTCAACTTCAAACGACCATAACTCCTAGCTCAGGATGAGTTAGGAGTATTTACAGATATGGTTGGAAATCTCTTGGAATGATCTTTCCAACACCGCCAAGTTTACGCGATTCCGAGTTTGAATGAGTGAGTTATGCCCTTTGGAAGTTGGGTTGTTCGAATAAGGAAATGCTCAATCCGGATGTTTGGAAGGGTAATTTAGTATTTTCCTTACCTATTATTCTAATTCATTTTTAGGTGTTTAATTGGGGTAAAGTCAGATTTTAGTAAGTTTTAGAAAAGTGAATTTTACGCTAGGGCTTGGAGAAGAGGGGAAAAGAGAAGAACGTTCAAGATTCATCGATTTCATCAAGGATAGCTTGTGGATTTCGTCGGGGGTGATCCCTAAAAAGATAAGTGAGATCACATAGCGTTGGGTTAGTTCACCCACGTGTCAATCATGATTCAATTCAGCGAAATATGTGTGATTTAAAAGTAAATCGTTCAAGTTCTTGATGGAATTCGTTTGAATTCTTGTGGGTTATTATGTTGAAGTTTCTTGTGATTTGATTCATGTTTCCGGGTGAAATTTTGGTTTGAATCTATCATAGATTGAGTGTATAAATGATCCTAAGTGTTTGGGGAAAGAACCATTGAAGTTTAGAGGGTTTAGATTTGAAAAACGGAGAAGAAAAGTCGTCAAACACCTGGGGAAGGGGGTGGGGTGTCGCGCCAGCCTGCGCCCCCCAAAGCAGACCCTCAATGTGGGGCTCTGGGGCAACACGCCAGCCAAAGTGCCCCAACTTGTTCTCTGAATATTGAGGGTTGGCGCCCTGTACCTTTCAGAGCGCCAAGTACGCCAGTTCTTCCCATTCTTCCCCCATCTTTTCGTACTAGTTCCTTAGCAATGTACCTATGTTTTCTAGTTGATTTCAACACTCTAAGGTACATCTAAAAATCATGAAATCATCCATAAACATGAGATCATGAACCTTGAATCCATAATCCAATTCAAGGAAAGGTAGGATCAAAGTCAAGAGAAGTCAAGAGACAAGTAAGAGAAGTTCATTTAAAGTTTTCATAAGTCTTTTACAAACGTTTTAACTTTGTTTTAAGACTTAAGTTTTGAAGTTGAGTAAAGAGTAAGAGCAAAGTTCATTTTTATTAAAATGATATAAGGAAACTAGGTATTTCCAAGAGTAAATATGTCACGACCCGAGCTACCACCGAGACGCGGACACGGGACCTACGACCACAAGTGATCCCAAGCTAACCCTGCTGGCATGATCATGAGCATACTAAAGATAATAAACTGATGCAGAAGCTAAATCATAAATAAACTGAAAAGATGGGGAATACCCATATACTATAACTGAGATATATGAAAACTGATGAGTTTAATACAAGGAAGTTATTAACTCAATACTAAGCTGAATCTAACTATGTCTGAAATAAGCCTCTAAACTGACTAGAAATGTTTGGACATGCCCCAACTAGATCTAGCAAAACTGAAACTAAAGACTAAAAGCGATAAAGATAAATATGTCACTAGTCCTCGAAGAATGAGGACTCACCACTGATGTTGCTGAACTGGAGATCGAGAACCGATCTAAGTGTGATCTGGATGCTGAGAACCTGAACCTACATCACGAGAAGATGTAGCGCACGTATGTGTCAGTACTTGAAAGGTACTGAGCATGCATAATAGAGTAAAGTTGAAAGAACATATAACTGAACAAAGCAATAAAACAATGAAATAATCTGAACAGGATATAGATACTGAATACTGAGCTAACTGAATGCAATGACCAATTTATAACATGCTGACTGAATACTAAATGAACTGTAAATGTGGTCAATGCAATAGAGTCTGATTAAACTGTGGGAGCTACTAATAACCGACATAAAACCACATGAGCTAAATGTGGAGTCCGATGTATATACCCCATCGAGAGGACCCAATATACCCTGCCAGAGGTATAGAGGCATGCTGACGTGATCACTAAACTGATGTTGCCCACAGAGGGGACTTACACCTACGTGGCTCGTAGTTCTGGAACTATATGGGTACGCTGAACCGTAGTCTAACTCGGTATTATGCTACTCCCAATGAATTAAGTGGTTAACTGGTTATGACTGAATTTCTGTAAATACTGGATAGCTCGAAACTGAACATGCAAACTGAGAATGCAATAATTAATCTAATAATGATGCATTCATGAACTGAGGCATGTATATCTGAATACTGAAATATTTGGCCTAACATGTGTAATTCAAGAACTAAAGAAATACATAGCTAGGGTTCTGAAATTTATGCGATAAACTGAGCAATAACATGATAATCTGATTTGGAACATTTAAATAACTAATTCATGATGATCTATTGAAAATCTAGAAACCCTAGGTCTGTTCATAATCATGGAATCAAGAATCTGACTGAATTCTAGGACCCAATGGGCGAAAGGAACCCACTAGTGAAATCCCACATACCTGGTGACGAATTCCATGGAGAAATCTTTCGATTTCAGGGGTGGAACTTAAGGAAACTTGCTGCGTTCTTGAACTAGGGTTCTTGACCTTTTTCTCCTCTCTTGATTCTAATTTTCTATGTTTTGATTAATGATTTTGACTTAGGTAAGTTCTTGTTATGTTTCTAGGCTTAAACTGATTAAAACCTCATGATTTAGGGTCTAAACGACGTATCTTAGGGGCTAAACGAAATAGGAAAAGACCAAAAGACCCCTGACTTAGCTGCTGTCGGAGTGACTGACGGACTGGACTGACGGGTCGTCATTCAATCGACGGTCTGTCGATTGGATCCATAGGTCGAGTCTGCCCGACAGGGTTTCACTAAAACAAGCATAACTTTTTACTTGGAGGTCGGAATTTAGCAAACTCGGTGGCGTTAGAAATATAATTCAATTATCTATCTAACCATAGGTCATTGGACACATAATCCATTTTTTTCTAAGAGTTATGACCATCTGAAGTTGACCCATCAACAATTTTCAGCTAACTAGTTGCTGACCCTCATCTACGGTCAGACCTATAGACCGTGGATCGATTGACGGTCCGTGCTGGTCGACCGTAGTTTGTGTTAGAGGCTGGGTAAAGGAGGTCTTGATCCACGGACATAGCCACGAACCGTTGTTTGATCTACGGATCGTGGGTCTATCCGTGAGTTGAGACTTAGCCGATTTTTCTGAGCTTGGCTGGGGAGGGATTGCAGTGGTGAACCACGGACCACTAGCACGGGCCGTGGTCTGACCTACGGTCCGTGGATGGCAACCGTGGATTGCACCTGCAACTTCTCAAAATCTACATTTTTGTCCTGATTCAAATACGGGGTGTTACAAAATATTTTCACATTTAAGATGAGAGGAAATTGAGATTTCCAAAAGAGTTTTGAACAACAAAAGGGAACATTGATTCCAAGAGAGCTTTTTAAGCAAGTTTGAGCAATTATCTCAAACCAGAGAAGAAGTTGTTTTAAAAACATATGAGCTAAGTATATTTGGGAGTAGTATTGAGCACCGATATGGAGACGTGAGTTCATATTAACTTAAGCCCCCTTAAACCATGTAGCCATCATGGGCAGAAAAAGGATCATACTTTTTAGATGATTCCTTAGTGCTTTTTAGCATAGACTAGTGGATCCACTTAGTAGTTCAGGTTCTATACCGATGGCAAGGTATAGGACGGTCCTTGGCAACATGAGGTAAAACGTTGAACCATCACTTAGGCTCATAGTGATGGTTGTCGGTTAGAGAATCTCCCACAGAAGTTTTATTACTTTCTAAATGAGTAAAGTTAAGTTTGTTATTGCTTTATCTTTAACGAACTAAGATTGTTTTCAGTTGTTTTATAAGCTTTATATATATATCACATGTGATTTATTGCTTTATATTGAGTTGAGTATCTATGAGTTGAGAAGAGCTAGGTAGGTGTTTCTTTTATAATCTCTTTCGAGCCTATATTTGTTAGCATTCCAACTCGCATACTCGTACTTTTAATGTACTGATGCTAGTTGACCTATATCTTATTATGATGCAGACGCAGGTAACCAGGATCAGCATCCAGTGCCTCATTGATCCAGCTTGAATATTCAGAGTCTGTTGGTGCGCCTCCTTGCATTCCGAAGGACTCCTTTATTTGCTTTCTAGTCTTTCAGATGTTAGGATGATCGGGGGTCCTGTCCCAACATCCCTCTTTGTTTTAGATGCTTCATAGACAGTTAGTAGTTTAGTAGTCTCTGCATTATCATTTTTATGTTAAAGACTTGGGTTGCCACTTTTGGCCAAGTTGAATGTTTAATCTTTAAAACATTCTCAGTTATTTTATTATTCAGTTCAGTTAAGTTCATTGATCATTACGAATATAAATATTGTCTTTCGCTTAGTTAAGTAAGCCAGGCAAAGGGTTCGCTTGGAGCCAGCAATGATCTTCGAGTTCCAGTCCCGCCCAGGGTGTAGGCTCGAGGCGTGACAACATAATATCCTATTTTGTATACATTCAATTTGAAGAGATATCAATTTATATGAATTCATATTTCACAATAGCATTTTCATATTTAAAATGTATTCTCCTCTATCGATTTGTATTCCCATAACATTTTGTGCCGCCATTTGAGAGAGCCTCTATTGTAGTGACAATAAATTTTGAACAAATCAGTTTTTTGGATCGTTGGTAGTAAAATCTTCAAAATCAAAATCATTATTCCAACTGTTCGATAGGATTCTTAGAATTATCTCTCTTACTCATTAGATTTAGAACAAAAATCACATAAAAATAAAATAGGTTACTCCCAAAAGAAAGATATAAAATATCCGAACTGTGGAAATTTTTAAAGAAAAAAACAGTGAATGAATATTCAATTTATTCATATGAGATTTAATTTCACCAATAAGAGAAAATCATTGTGTAACGGATATCTAATGAAATACATATTTTAGAAAAAAGAAGCACAATTGAAGAATTGTGGGATTCAGTTTCCCAATAAGAGATAATTATGGTGTAAGGGATATCTAACGGAAGATATTGTTTAGGGAAAAATAAAAAGAAATATACGGTTGAAGATATAGAGAAAGAATGAACAATAAAGTAATAATTTTTCTGTTTCAAAAAATAAATGGACATGTCTAGGAAATAGAGAGAGAAAATAAAACAAAAATCACTTTTCAAGAAAAATAAAGTAGCTATTGAATGCCAAATAAATATTAAAATATATTATTTTGTCAAAAAAATTAAAAAGGACTATTTATTGCCAATTAAATCTCATGTCATTTTTTTAATGAGGTTCCTCATTTATTTTATTAAAATATACATGCTACTTTTAGTCCTTACAATATATGGATAAGTATATTTATGATCTATTTGGGTATAATAACTATTAACTTTTTCTTGAATAATTGTTTATTCTTTTATTTCATATTTAGAAATTTATAACTTGTTTTCCAAATCACTTTTAAATTTTGACTGGTGAATTTTTTATTTTTTTTTTATTCTGAAGTTTTAATTTTTATAAAATATCTCTATCTTTTATATCAACCATCAATGACGAAATGAATTGACAATGTGCTTCGTCTTCTCAGTCAACTAATCGAAATATCTTATAGAATAACTAGTTATTAGTATTGTTTTTTTTTGTACTAATGAATTTTTGTAATATTATTTAAAATTTGACAAAGTGTAAAAACATATAGTATCTCGTATATGAGATCCAACTACGACGTTACGTGACTATTCAATTTGTTATGGTACTTTTTTAGAGCAAATTTGATTATTTCTTTCAGATAAATTTGCCAAGTTGAATGATATTAGTAGTTTCTAAAAATTGTGGGATATATATAAACCGTATTTCATGTTTTCTAGGAAAAATACATTTTAACATGAATATTATTTCAAATATTCTTTACAAAAAAAAAATAACCAAACATAACTCTATCTTCAACTTCAACCCTAATAATTCCAAATTAAGTGAGAAAAATACTATGGCCAAACACCTTAATCTTCAATCTCACCATATCTTTGGAGTGAATTTTCTTGGATAACTTCTTGCTACATGCCATCATCACAACTTGTCATGTCTTTTTTTATGATATACTTTTTAAGTATTTTAAATTATTAATTATTTTAACATATAGTGCTTTTATGTTTATTTTAAAATATATAATATTATCTCTTTACATATGTTGCGTATGTATGTCACATCGTATAATACATAATTTAGAAAATAATTCAAAAAGGATTTGAACTATGCAAAATTTCTTAGACAAGAAAAAAAGAAGAAGAGAGAACACCTCAAGTGCAGTACCACATGGCAAAGATCAACTCGAGCACCCCCAATCCTGCTGTTAATACGCTCAAGACTTTCAAGTATCTCTGTTTCTTCCAGGTTTTGTAATCAGGCAATCAACAATAGGTATGCCTTTAATTACTCAAAGTATTCTATTCTTCAAAGAATCAATTTTTTGCAATTTCTCTTCTTTTTTTTCATTCTCTTTCTAGCATGCATGAAGGAATTTGAAAAAAGGAACATTTTGTTTTCCAGTTTCCCCAAATTTTTGTCCTTTGGCAGAAAAGAGTGATGACTGTAAAAGTTACAGAAACTTGGAAGAGGTTCGAAAATGAGACCAACACTTATTCTCTTCTATTCCTTGTAACTCATACACTCATCTCTCATTTTTTGCTGAAGTAAAAAAAATTTGAGGAAGATTAAAAGCAAGAAGTTTCTTTTATTGGATGCCTTCATGCATACACTAGAAGGAGAATAAAACAGAAGAGATAAAGTTGCAAAAACTCAAATCTTTGAAGAATAGAATACTTTAGATAATTAAGAACTGTCACGACCCAGACCGCCGTGAGTGGCACCCACACTAACCCTCTAGTGGGAGAACCAAAACTACAACCCAACTAATCAACTTAACCCGAGTAATACACATTTAAAGCTACAGAAACCGGTTTAAATGACAATAAAAATGCGGAGTTCCCATAAACTCCAAAGGTTTAAACAATTATCAAACCAAACTAATGCGGAAGAACAACCCCTAGAACTTGAAAGTCAATGTACCAAAACTCTAACAAGATTCATAAGTCTAAACAACAAAATCATCTAAAGAACTAGTCTAAGTCCAAATAGGATGGACTAAACAAAAAGAGAACTCAAGGCAGCCTGGAAGAACTAGCTCACCCTTGAATTTGAATCGGAGATCACTTATATTCTAAGCGAGGTTAGTCAATAGCCGCCGGAAGATGCCCTGTACTCAACAAAAATAAGAGCAAGTGTAGTATCAGTACACAACCACCGTGTACTGGTAGGATCATGCGGCTATCCCACTAAGTGTAACATACATTAGTCAATACAACAATATAATCACATGCACATATCAAACATATACAATATCATCAACATATACGAACAATGAACAACTTCACGATTCTCACATATCACAATTATATCAATTTAGAGCAACATACCATCTTCCAATATCAATTATCATTAGCTATGAACGAAGTCATCACAAGTAGATACATAACACAATTCAATGGTGCTCTCACGGAACCCAATTCAATGGTCCTCTCATGGAACCCAAACCCAAACCCAAACCCAAACTGTTAGCATACCGGTTCGTGGTACCCGATCCAAGTTAGTGTGCTAGAATATGGAAGCCGATCCCATATTTATGCTGGAACGTGGCAACCATCCCAGTTAGTTATGCCGAAACGTGGCAACCGATCACAGTTAGTGTGTCGGATCGTGACACTCTCCCATTCAACAAACCACAATCTCAATCACAATGTATATTCTCACAATCATACAACAAGAAGTGATTCATGGAATACATTTATTCAATTATCATCATTTACAACAAGTGTGATCAATAATGCAACATTCGCATACATACATGTATCATAATGAAGCAAGAACTAACATGCATCTCACAATCATAAAATCACAACTAACACCCCCTTGAATCAAAGCTTGAATCCCCTAAGGCAGTTGAATCTTCCCTTTCTGGATTCTTCCCGCTTGTTCTAGGTCTACAAACAATTAATATATGCAAGGATCAACAATCAAAGGTCTAATTATACCGATTATAACAAACCCAATAACCCTAGACCAAACCCAAGATCCTAATACCTAATTAGGGCTGTTTTCACCATAGATTCTAGATCAAAACCCCCCATCAATATTCACCCATTCTATTATGTTCTACGGATCGAAAAATGGATTCGGGGAGTGAAAAACTTACGTTTAGCCTCAAGAATGGTGAAAACCAAGTAGGAGTCGCCTGGGGTTCATTCTTTAGCTCTAAAAGTCGAAAAATGCATAATAAGATCGTTTAGTGGTTTATTAACGAGCTTAAGTAGCGTCGAGCCCGCCACAACGACCCTCACCCCGCTGCAGCGTCCCCGCCATAGCGACAAAAACCCCGCCAAGGCGGCTTGCAAGAACCAGTGAGCTACTTAAGCCACTTTAGTGCAAACCAGAAGGACTGGAGTTGTTGGATGTTGTTCAGTCCTGCTATAACTTAACAACCAAAAAGCTATGAGCTAACTTTCCATTTGACGGCAAAGAGCAATCAGCCCTGTGAAAGTCACATCTTTGATGAGCTCTTTAAAGAATTCCAAAATCCCCATTTTACAACACCATCATCCCATGACACTCAGAAAACACCCGGTCACGCTAAGATCAGTTTCGAGAGTTCTACTCACCCAAATTGAATTTCGTAAAGTCGTGCAGAATCCTTAACGTCTTAACTTGTAACACCCCGTGTTCGAAACAGATAAAAATGCAGATTTTGAGAAGTTGCAGGTGCAACTTACGGTCACCATCCACGGACCGTAGGTCAGACCACGGCCCGTGCTGGTGGTCCGTGGTTCACCACTACAACCCCTCCCCAAACCAGCTCATAAATTTGGCTAAGTGTTGACCCACGGCCGAACTTACGGTCCGTAGGTCAGGTCACAGACCGTAGTTCGTGTCCGTGGATCGATGCCCCAAAAGCCCAGCTTCAGTCCCGAACTACGGTTGACCATCACGGACCGTCATTCGATCCACGGTCCGTAGGTCTGACCGTAGATCGAAGGTTATTAGCCAGTTAGCTGAAAATTCTGATGGGTCAACTTCATATGGTCATAACTTTAAGCACAAAATGAATTTTGTGTCCCATGACCTATGGTTAGATAGATAATTGAATTATCTTTCCAACGTCACCAAGTTTGCTAAGTTTCGACATCCGAGTAAAAAGTTATGCCCGTTTTAGTGAAGCCCTGTCGGGCAGACTCGACCTACGGACCCAATCGACGGACCGTCAGTCACTCCGACAGCAGCTAATTCAAGGGTCTTTTGGTCTTTTCCTATTTCGTTTAACCCCTAAGATACTTCGTTTAGACCCTAAATCATGAGGTTTTAATTAGTTTAAACCTAGAAACATAACTAGAACTTACCTAAGTCAATTCATTAATCAAAACTTAGAAAATTAGAAGCAAGAGAGGAGAAAAATGTCAGGAACCCTAGTTCAAGAACGCAGCAAGGTTCCTTCAGTTCCAGCCCCGAAATCGAAAGATTTCTCCGTGGAATTCGTCACCAGGTATGTGGGATTTCACTAGTGGGTTCCTTTCGCCCATTAGGTCCCTGGAATTCAGTCAGATTCTTGATCCCGTGATTATGAACAGACCTATGGTTTCTAGAATTACAGCAGATCATCATGAATTAGTTATTTAAACGTTCCAAATCAGATTATCATGTTATTGCTCAGTTTCTTACATAAATTTCAGAACCCTAGCTATGTATTTTATTAGTTCTTGAATTACACATGCTAGGTCAGATATTTCAGTTATTCAGATATACATGCTCCAGTTTTATGCCACATTATCAGTATATTTCAGCATAAAC
>NC_064283.1:12714578-12811903 GCF_019186545.1 Solanum stenotomum | reverse complement strand
TTCAAGTACTGACGCATACGTGCGCTACATCTTCTCGTGATGTAGGTTCAGGTTCTCAGTATCCAGATCACGCTTAGATCGATTCCCGATCTCCAGTTCAGCAGCATCAGTGGTGAGTCCTCATTCTTCGAGGACAATAGTCATGAGTTTCTTTTCAGTATTTTTAGTCTTTAGTTTCAGTTTTGCTAGATCTAGTTGGGGCATGTCCCAACATTTCTAGTCAGTTTAGAGGCTTATTTCAGACATAGTTAGATTCAGCTTAGTATTTGAGTTTGATAACTTCTTTGTATTAAACTCTCAGATTTGATATATTCAGTTATAGTATATGGGTATTCCCCATCTTTTCAGATTTATTTATGATTTAGCTTCCGCATCAGTTTATTATCTTTAGTATGCTCATGATCATGCCAACAGGGTTAGCTTGGGATCACTTGTGGTCCTAGGTCCCGTGTCCGCGTCTTGGGGGTAGCTCGGGGCGTGATATAACTATCCACTCATGTAATCAAATTCATCAATAGATCTCTCATTTATTACCAGATTTCCCTAGACCCCACTGACTCCGATTTTGTCCAAGTCTGGACAAGGTTGGAAAAATCCAAATACTATGAAAAGTTTTTTTGGCCCCAATTCTCTCCCTATTGACTTTTCCGTAACGATGCAATCAGGTCGTTACAATAGATACCAATTTACCCATCACTCGTCCCTGAGTGATCAACTACGGAAGACCGGCTAAAGTAAGGGTATGGTAGTACTTGAATCGTCGAATTACTGGGGATACTTGCCTTACATGCCCTTCTTACTGAATCTTATTACCCCCTAAGGGTTTCACATCTCCATCTCAAAACAACCAATTGAATACCTACACATTCTCCCTTACAATGCCTCAGTGAAGTCATCTTAACACTCGAGTGATAAATATTGATGTATGTAAACTTAACCAATCAATAAAATGATTCCCAACGACCACCAAAGTTGATCGTGCGCACGTTTGCCACATGTTGTCAAAGATCTTAACATAATTATCTGGACGAATCCTTTAGCACTAGCATAATAAAATTCCAAGTCAATACTCCCTACAAATAGAAGTGAACTTGAATCAACCAACACACACTTATAATACCCAAATAATCATAGTTCTTAAAAATATCTCCATTCCACAGCATAAATTCCCATGAGCTTAAGTTATAACAAATTTGATCTTTAGAAATCAGATACTAATCGATGGATATGTCCAAGCATACAACCCCTCCAACAACACTATTGAAATGCTAGATTTAGTAATGGTATATTACCTCTTAAGAATAGTAGAATTGGACACAAAGATCCCTACATTCAACCACACATAATCGATACATGACCTCAACAACTAGAGGAAAATTGAGATTGCCGGATAACCACAAATACACATGGTAGCTCTTCTATAAATTTTCATAAGTAAGGTGGTACATGTAGACCCACTAAAATACTTTAACAACTCCAAGACAACACCAATTATGTCATTTGATGTAACCAAATCTTCCCAATCTTTCCACTCAACCAAGAGAACATCGCAGGATTCGGTACCCCTAATCCACCACTAGGGATCCACCCACAAAAGTGAAAACACACGCGAGCATAGCTAGTGAATTATACTTACAATACTAACATCTATCAGAAACACTCCGACCATTTACCTTATTATAAACCAACACTTCTAAATGAAACCTTTTTTAGGTACTTTAACAATCAATAGTAGTAAACTTACGGCTCAACCCAGGTGTATGTCCTTTCAAATACTCAATACAAGATACAATTGATCATTTCTCACCTTGCCAAATCATACCTTGACAAAATACATTACCACAATTGTAGACTCACAATGAAAAATCTGAATTGTAATTTCCAACATATAACACAATCCCTTTCTCTATCAACATTAGCTTGTACCTTGAAGATTTTTATGAATTCATGGATCTCAATTTATCATTGATCGCATCTCCATCGATCTTACCATATATTTCGCTAAAATTTCAATCATACTCATTACTAGACTCATAAACAAAGCCAAGCACTTGTCATCACACTCAAGCTAATGTCCGCACAGTCCTTTCTCAAGTCTTTTTCGATAGTTTTTTACACATAAGATGGGCTTGTGACACTATTACCATAGCCACAACAAAACGAATGAAATCACGTGTCTTTGAACCCAATTACCTACCTCTCTGAAGATATCCCTTTAGCCTTTGTAATCAAATAAAATATTCTTGCTCTCGCCTCTCTCTAAATGTTTTACTATATCCCACTATATTTTCCTTCATTATAACTCTAGCTCTTTAACATTCTATTTGAGTGGAGTCCCACCCTCTCTTAAAACTTTCCATACGACCATGTTACTCACTAATTATTAGAAAACCACGACATTGGATACTCGCAAGTCGTAATTACTATACAAATTTCACTTAACCACCAATTTCATTATATAGTTGCATCCCATCACCATCCATCACGAACTCATACCACCATTACACTCGGTTAGCCCTGGCTAATGCTACGAAGTTAACCTTTTCATCGACATGACACCTCAAACTTAGGTATACCCATCAAATTCAAAGGGTTAACCCAAATTTATACACATTTACTTACTAAACTATTCAATTACCTTCAACCAAGTATACTTAATGGGACTTTCTTTATCCATAAGCTTGTCATTTTTGTATCAATCTTTTCATTTATGACTTAAGATAAAATCACCAGTCCTCATACTACCCTCCTTCTTCTAAACAAACAAGACAGGAGCACTCCACGGGGAAGCACTAGGACGGATGAAATATTTATCAAGAAGCCCTTGGATTTGAGCTTTAAGCTCTCTCAATTCTGACACCACCGTAATAGACTCAATAGAGGGGGATTCGACCTCAACATCCCGAATATGAGCCAATTACGCCAAACAATCATGCCCTACCAGTTTCCTACCCTGAATGGAGGATATGATCTTAGCTAGCTTAGGCTTGTACATCCCTTCCCACTATAATCTTTCCCAATCGGGGATCTCTAGATTTACCGACTTAGTATTACAATTAAGTCTGGTATAATAGAGGGACAATCAAGTCATACCTAAGACTATATCAAGTCAGTCCTATCCAACATAACCAAGTCAACCCAAAACTGAAAATCCATCACCACAATAGGACAACACGATACACATAGGTGACTATGACTGACTCTTCAACTGGGGTAGAAACATGGATGGGGGCATCAAGTATATCACAAACCACATCAAATCCCAAGGCAATTGAACAAACATGTACGAATAAGTAGAACCCAGATCACACAAATAATAGTCATTCGGGCACAGACAAGAGTAGCACTAGTGACCGCTGCATCACACACCTCAAACTCAGTCTTGCCCGGAAAAGCATATAGCTGAGCCCTATCGTCTTGCGGGCAACCTCCTCATATGCCCAGGTTCTCCATAATTTTAACACACCTTATAACTTATATTCAATTGCTGAATACTGAATTAGATCACGGGGGATAGTTCAGGTACGATTCGGGGTTCATAATTGTGACTATGGAAAACATGAGAGATAGGGCTGAGGTTCTGTCTAGCCCTGTCCCACTCTGGCAGGAGCAATCCTACACTGGCGGTCTAGCCTTAGCGGGAAAATCCTACCCTAGTGGCCATAACGAAAACAGAATCCCTGCTAATAATTTTTCTGGGTTATTTTCTTTCCCAATTTCCCCCAAAGGTTCTATAACACAAGCATTTTTAGAGAAAAACCCTTTAGCTAGGATAGTCATTGTCTACCCCCCAGTTAACCCAACGAAGTACGCATTTAGAATCCTTTTACATCATTTCAACACTACCACACACATATCCGCAGGATACACCTAGACTCTTATACGGTTATCAGTTGGTCGCAACGCACACCTAAATTTCTCGCTTATGAACCACATCGTAATCTATCTAAACCCTTGCACCTAATCTCGTGATGACTTTCTTTTCACAACAAGTTCCACGACACTCAAACGGTTACAACTGGAACAATTTCAACATTTAGGCCAGCACATTACACATATCAACATTCAGACATGAAATACTAGACACATAATCATATCAAAGCATACAAGTAATACACCCTTCACATTGATAGTTAATTTCTGACCACTAGAAACACACATTCACCGTTCCAAGTTACAACTCACAGACAAGTCTAATTTCTTAATTAGTTCGTTCTATAAACGACCATCAGCCATGCCTTATACGATCCCTAAGGCCAGATACCAATTGGAACCTTCTCAATTCCAATTAACTTATTTGTGTTCCTTCAATCGTGACTACAACATCTAGTTCACTTTGTTGAGATACCAATTGAAATCGGGAGATACCAATTGGACTCAACTCATACCACAAGTGACAATAGTAGTTAGTGAGCCCCACAAAACTGCTAATTTCAATCATAGAACTTGGCGAATCCAATTCTTAACCGCCTCAATATTTAATTGATGGTAACCAGACCTTTAATAAATCTTAGAGAAAACTGATGCACCTTGCAATTGGTCAAAAAATTCATTTATCTGAGGCAATGGATACTTGTTCTGAATAATGACCCTATTCCACTATCGATAGTCTATGCACATCCTTTCTTGCTAGTGATGGTGTTACCACTTTTGTTGCTTTAGTTCGGACCATAGAGTGAAGAAGGAAAGATACTAATTTGTATCACCCAAATACCAATTGGATTCAAGTCATAGCATGAATGAGTAAAAATAAGTGAGTTTTTCCTAAAGTCCTATAGCCTCTCGAAGAAAAGTATGGACGTCATCGTACCATTCTGTAAGACTCTACTAGACTCATTTTGGTACAATGAGATCAACAAAATTAGGGCTCCGATACCAACTTTGTCAAAACCCAGACCGTCGTGAGTGGCACCCACACTAACCCTCTGGTGGGAGAACCAAAACTACAGCCCAACTATTCAACTTAACCCAAGTAATACACATTTAAAGCTACAGAAACAAGTTTAAATGATAATTAAAATGCGGAGTTCCCATAAATTCCAAAGGTTTAAACAATTATCTAACCAAACTAATGCGGAAGAACAACCCCTAGAACCTAAAAGTCAATGTACCAAAACCCTAACAAGATTCATAAGTCTAAACAAGAAAATCATCTAAAGAACTAGTCTAAGTTTGTATATGATTGACTAAACAAAAAGAGAACTCAAGGCAGCCTGGAAGAATTGACTCACCTTTGAATTCAAATCGGCGATCACTAATCTTCTAAGCTAGGTTTGTCAATAGCTGCCGGAATATGCCCTGTACTCAACAAAAATAAGAGCAAGTACGTTATTAGTACACAACCACTGTGTACTGGTAAGATCACATGGCTATCCCACTAAGTGTAACATACATTAGTCAATACAACAATATAATCAAATGCACATATCGAACATATACAATATCATCAACATATACGAACAATGAACAATTGCACTATTCTCACATATCACAGTTATATCAATTTAGAGCAACATACCGTCTTCCAATATCAATCATAATTAGATATGAACGAACTCATCACAAGTAGATACACAACACAATTCAATGGTCCTCTCACGGAACCCAATTCAATGGTCCTCTCATGGAACCCAAACCCAAACTGTTAACATACCGGTTCATGGTACCCGATCCAAGTTAGTGTGCCGGAACGTGGCAGCCGATCACACATTTTTGCCTAAACATGGCAACCGATCCCAATTAGTTATACCAAAATGTGGCAATCCATCCCAGTTAGTGTGTCGGATCGTGACATCTGCCCATTCAACAAATCACAATCACAATCACAATGTAAATTCTTACAATCATACAATAAGAGGTGATTCATGACATACTATTATTCAATTATCCTTATTTACAACAAGTGTGATCAATAATGCAACATTTGCATACATACATGTATTATAATGAAGCAAAAATAAACATACATCACACAATCATTGAATCACAACCATCACCTACCTCGAATCCAAGCTTGAATCCCCTAAGGTAGTTGAATCTTCACTTTCCTGATTCTTCCCTCTTGTTCTAGGTCTACAAACAATTAATAGACGCAAGGATCAATAATTAAAGGTCTAATTATCTGGAATATAACAAACCCAATAACCCTAGACCAAACCTAAGATCCTAATACCCAGTTAGGGTTATTTCCACCATAGATTCTAGATCAACCCCCCCCCATTAATATTCACCCATTTTATTACGTTCTACGGATTGAAAAATGGATTCAGGGAGTGAAAAGCTTACCTTTAGCCTCAAGAATGGTGAAAAACAAGTAGGAGTCGCCTAGGGTTCGTTCTTTAGCTCTAAAAGTCAAAAATTACATAATAAGGTCGTTTAGGGGTTCATTAACGAGCTTAAGTCACATCGAGCCCGCCACAGCCGCCCTGACCCCGCTGCAGTAGCCTCGCCAGAGCGACAGAAACCCCGCCAAGGTGGCTTGCATGAACCAGTAAGCTCTTTAAAGAATTCTAAAATCACCATTTGACAACACCATCATCCCAAGACACTCAAAAAATACTCGTTCATGCTAAGATCAGTTTGGGAGTTCTACTCACCCAACTTCAATTTCGTAAACTCGTACAGGATCTTTAATGTCTTATCTATTCACTCATGTAATCAAATTCATTAATAAATCTCTTATTTGTTACCATATTTCCCTAGACCCACTGACTCTGATTTTGTCCAAATCTGGACAAGGTTGGCAATATCCAATACTACGAAAAGTTTTTCTAGCCCCAATTCTTTCCCTATTGGATTTTCCCTAACGACGGAATTAGGTCGTTACAAGAAGTTACCTAATTGTAGCCAGGCGAAGAGGTTGCCCATCAAGGCAACAGGGCTCAATAATATGCTTTTTTGGGGAAGACTGAGTTTGAGGTGTGTGATGCAGTGTTCACTAGTGTTGCTCTTGTCTTTGCCCGGATGGCTATTGTTTTGTGTGGTAGGTATTCTACTTAGTCGTACGTGTTATTTCAATTGCCTTGGGATTTGATGTGGTTTGTGATATACTTGATACCCCCATCCATGTTTCTATCCCAGTTGAAGAGTTAGTCATAGTCACCCTTGTATATCGTGTTGTCTTGTTGTGTTTATGGATTTTCAGATTTGGGTTAATTTGGTTATGCTGGATATGACTGACTTGATATAATCTTAGACATGAATTGGTTGGCCCCCTATTATATCAGGCTTAATGTTTATACTAAGTTTGTAACTCTAGAGATCCCCGGTAGGGAAAGATTAGAATGGGAAAGGGCGTATAAGCCTACGCTAGCTAAGATCATATCCTCTATCTGGGCTAGGAAATTGGTTGGGCAGGGTTGTTTGGCTTATTTGGCTCATGTTTGAGAGGTTGAGGTTGAGTCCCCCTCTATTGAGTTTGTTCCTGTGGTGTCTGAGTTTAAGAAAGTGTTTCCTACTGATTTACTTGGTATGCCTCCGGATAGAATATAGATTTTTGCATTGACTTTGAAATTGGCACTCGCCCCATTTCCATCTCTCCGTATCGTATGGATCCAGCAGAATTAGGAGATCTTAAGACTCAAATCCAAAAGCTTCTTGATAAAGGGTTCATCCGTCCTATTGTTTCCAAGTGGGGTGCTCTTGTCTTGTTTGTTAAGAAGAAGGGGGGGTAGTATGAGGACTGACAATTTTATCTTAATCTATAAGGGAGTAGATTCATACCAGAATGACAAGCTTATGGATAAAGAAAGATCCATAGAGTATATTTGGATGAAGGAAATTGAAGATTTTAGTAAGAAAGTGCGTACTAAGATTGGGTTAGTCCTTTAAATTTGATGAGTATACCTGAGTTTGAGGTGTCATGTTGATGAAATGTTGGCTTCATAGTGATAGTCAGGGCTAACTGAGCATAATGGTAATAAGAGTTCATGATGAATTGTGATGGGATGCAACTATATAATGAGATTATTGATTAAGCGAATTTTGCATAGTAATTACGACTTGTGAGTATCTAAGGTTGTGATTTTCTAATATTTGGTGAGTAACGTGGTTGTATGGAATGTTTTAAGAGATTGTGGGACACCATTCGAATATAAAGTAAAGTGCTAGAGTCGTAATGAAAAAAAATGGTGGGATGTAATACAACCTTTAGAGAGAGGCTAGAGCAAGAATATTTTATTGTGATTCTTAAAGCTAAAGAGTTATCTTTAAAGGAGTAGATAATTGGGTTCAGAGATGCGTGATTTCATTTGTTTTGCTGTGGCTATGGTAATAGTGTCACAAATGTGTCGAATTGGTTAAAAACTATCGAAAAAGACTAGAGAAAGGGATTGTGTTATATGGTGGAAATTACAATCCAGATTTTTCATTGTGAGTCTACATTCGTGGTGATGTATTTTGTCAAGGTATGAATTGGCAAGGTGAGAAATGATCAATTGTATCCGATATTGAGCATTTGAAAGAACTTACACCTGGGGTGAGTTGTAAGTACTACTATTAATTGTTAAGTATCTAAGAAAGGTTTTCATTTAAAAAGTGTTGTTTTATGATAAGGTAAATGGTCGGAGTGTTTATGATAGTTGTTAGTATTGTGAGTATGATTCACTAGCTATGCTCTAGTGTCTTTTCACTTTTGTGGGTGGATCCCTAGTGGTGGATTAGGGGTACCAAATCCTGCGATGTTCTCTTGGTTGAGGGGGAAAATTTGGTTATTTCGAATTACATAATTGGTGTTGTCTTGGAGTTGTGAAAGTATTGTAGTGGTTCTACATGTACCACCTTGCTTTTGAGAATTTATAGGAGAGCTACCATGCGTATCTGTGGTTGTCTGGCAATCTTAATATTCCTCTAGTCGTCGAGGTCATGTATCGATTATGTGTTGTTGAATGTGGGGATCATTGGGTCCAATTCTATCGTTCTTAAGAGGTAATCTACAATTACTAAATCTAGCATTTCAATAGTGTTGTTGGAGTGGTTGTATGCTTGGACATATCCCTCGATGACTATATGATTTCTAAAGATCAAATTTGTAATAACTTAAGCTCGTGGGAATTTATGTTGTGGGATGGAGATATTATTAAGAACTATGATTGTTTGGGTGTTATGAGTGTGTGTTGATTGTTTCAGGTCCACCTCTAATTGTAGCGAGTATTGATTTAGAATTTTATCATGGTTATGTGAGAAAAGATTTGTTCTGATGTTTGTGTAAAGATCCTTGAAAACATGTGGCAGATGTGTGTACAATCAACTTTGGTTGTTGTTGGGAATTGTTTTGTTGTAAGTTAAGTTTACATACAGCAATATTTATCACTCGAGTGTTGAGATAACTTCATTGAGGAATTGTAAGGGAGGATGTGTAGGTATTCAATTTTGTTGGTTTGAGGATGGAGATGTGAAACGCTTAAGGGGTAATGAGATTCGGTAAGAAGGACAAGTGATACAAGTATCCCCAGTAATTCGACAATTTAGATAATATTCTACCCTTACATTAGCCAGTCTTTCCTAAGTTGATCACTCAGGGACGAGTGATGGGTAAATTGGTATTTACTGTAACGACCTGATTTTCGTCGTTATGGAAAAGCCAATGGGGAAAGAATTGGGGCCAGAAAAACTTTTTCGTAGTAACTTGGAATTTCCCAACCTAGTCAAGATTTGGACCAAATCAGAGTCAGTAAGGTGTAGGGAAATATGGTAACAAATGATAGATCTATTAATGAATTTGATTACGTAAGTGGATAGTTAAGACGTTAAGGATCCCTTACGACGTTATGGAATTGAATTCGGGTGAGTAGTATTCCTGGAATTGATCTTAGTGTTGGGGTATTTTTCTGAGCGTCGTTGGTTAGAGGTGTGTTATGAAATGGGAATTTTAGAATTCTCAAAAGAGCTCTCTATTTTGTTCTAGCCGCTTTGGCACTGGAATTCACCGCTCTGGCGGGGCCGCTACAGCGGGATGACAGCCATTGTGGTGGGCTCGACATGACTTAAGGTCGTTAATAAACCCTTAAACAACCTTCTTATGCACTTTTCAACTTTTAGAGTTAAAGAACGAACCCCAGGCGACTCCTACTCGGTTTTCACCATTCTTGAGGCTAAAGGTAAGCTTTTCACTCTCCGAATCCATTTTTCGATCCGTAGTGTAACATCTCACAATTTGAAATAACTATGAAGAAGCTAATAATTGGAAATAGTCATTTTTGGAAAGAATGAAAATCTGGAAATTTTGTTAAGTTAGAATGAGTTGAGTTTTGGTCAACTTCAAATGGTCATAACTTATAGCTCAAGAAGAGTTAGGTGTACTTCCAGATATGGTAGGAAATCTCTTGGAATGATCTTTCCAACGCCGCTGAGTTTACGCGATTCCAAGTACTTATGAGTGAGTTATGCCCTTTGGAAGTTGCATTGTTCGAATAAGGAAAGTCTAAAACCAAATTTTAGAAGGGTAGTTTGGTTTTTTCCTTACTCAACTTAGTTAATTCATTTTTAGGAGTTTAATTGGGGTAAAGTCAGATTTTAGTCAGTTTAGAAAAGCTGAATTTCATGCTAGGGCTTGGAAAAAGGAGAAAAGAGGAGAAAGGAGAAGAGAAAGCAAGATTCGTCAAGATCGTCGAGTTTAACTTGTGGATTTCTTCAAGAGGTAATCCCTACGAGGTATGTGAGATCACTTATCATTGTATTAGTTCACCAGCACAACAATCATGATTCAATTCAGCGAAATATGTTTGATTTGAAAGTAAATCCTTTGAGTTCTTGATGAAATTCATTTGAATTCTTGTAGGTTGTTTTGTTGAAGTTTCTTGCGCTTTGATTCATATTTCCGGAAGTAATATCAGCTTGAATCTAGTATATATTGAGGGTATAAATGATTCTAATTGTTTGGCGAAACAACCATTGAAGTTTAGAGGGTTTAGAGATGAAAAACGAGCAAGAAAAGTCGGAGTTCACCTTGGCAGGGGATTGGGGAGTCACACCTCTCAGAGACCCATGAGAGGCTCTCTGAACTTTGATCTCTGGGGTGCCGCGCTAGCCAGAGCACCCCAAGTCAGTCTCTGAACTTTAAGGGCTGGCGCCCCGCGCCTCTCAGAGCGCCAGGGACGCAAGTTCTCCCCATTCGTTTCACACCTTTTACTACTTGTTCCTTAGTAATGTACCTATATTCTCTAGTTGATTCCAACCCTCTAAGGTACATCTAAACATCATGAAATCATCCATAAACATGAGATCATGAACCTTGAATCCATAATTCAATTCAAGGAAATTTAAGATCAAGGTCAAGAGAAGTAAGAGTTAAGTCAAGAGAAGTTTATAAAGTTTTCAAAAGTCTTTCACAAACGTTTTGACTTTGTTTAAAGACTTCTTTCAAGTTAAGAAAAGAGTAAAGAGTTAAGTTCATTTCTTCAAAAGAAGTATATCGGGACTATGTATTACCAAAGAGTAAAATGTTTTCATATTTAAACAAGAAAGGAAACCTTGATTTCCAAAGAGCCTTTAGCTAGTTTCCAGAAAAGAGTAATCGCTTTCTAAATGAAGCAAGAGAGGAAACTATGATTTCCAAGTTAGCCTTTGAGCTATGTTTTTGTGCAATTATCTCAAATCACAGAAAGAAATATGTTTTTAAAAATAAGAGCTAATATCACATTTTTGGGAGTAGTATTGAACACTGATATGGGGGAGAGTTTAGACAACTCACAGCCCCCATAAACCATGTAGCCATCATGGGTAGAAAAGACTCATAATTTTTAGATGATTCCTTTAGTGCCTTTTAGCATAGACTAGTGGATCCATTTAGTAGTTTAGGTTCTATATCCTCGGCAAGGTATAGGACGGCCCTGTCAGCATGAGGCAAAACGTTGTATCATCATAATAGCTCTTACGTGATGATTGTCGGTTAGAGAAACTCCCACATAAGTAATTGTATTTTTAAATACACAGTTTATTTTTATTTTTACATACATCTCAGAGTTATATATATCTTTGCATACACACAGAGTTGACATCACGTTTTCAACAATTTTTCTTTATATTGCACTTGTTTTAAACTACTTTACATTGAAATTAGTTCAGTTATGCTGAGTTGAGTTGAGCCAGGTAAGTTCTTCAAATTCTTTTCTAGCATATGTTGTGTTTAGCATTCCAACTCACATACTCGTACATTCAATGTACTGATGCCAGTTGGCCTGTATCTTATTCTGATGCAGACACAGGTATATAGGATCGGTATTTAGCGCATTGTTGATCAAGTGAGCACTCCAGAGTCAGTTGGTGAGCCTCCTTGCATTCCGGATGACTCTTTTTTATTGCTTTCAGTTATTTTATTAGTTCATTAGGATGTCGTGGGGTTTGTCCTGACATCCATCTCAATTGTTTTAGAGGCTTCATAGACAGTCATATGTTAGTTCTTTAGTCTTTTCATTGTAAATATCTTATGTTAAGACTTGAGTTGGCCTTAATATCTAAGTTAAATATTCCATTATAACATTCCAGTTTATTGCATAGACTTGTCTTTGTTGAATTAAGTCTTCCGCTGAGTAAGTAAGTAGGCCAAGGGTTCGCTTGGGGCCAGCAATGGTTCTTGAGTGCCAATCCCGCCAAGGGTATAGGCTCAGGGCGTGACAAACTTGATATCATAGCACAAAGTTCAAGAGTCTTAGGAAGTCTATGAAACCATGTTTGTAGAGTCCTAGTTATCGGTGTGAAGTGTGCCAAATATATAATTAGGATGCTGTAACATTTAAGAAATTCCTCACTTTTTTCATACTCATTTCGTGTGTTAGAGTTTTATCTCTAAAATTTTTCTTTCTAACTCGTGCTTACGCGTAATTGATTGTGAGTTGGCCTATGTATGAGAGTGCCTTTATGAGGCATTTCTTTCCTCGTGAGCTAAGAGAAACAAAGAGATGGTTGCTGACATGAGGAGCATGATGAATTTATTCGTTGTTGGGTTGCCTCGTCTGCAAAATAAGGAAAGTAAGGCAGCCATGCTAATAGGTGACATGGGCATATCAAGGCTGATGATCCATGTGCAACATGTTGAGAAAGACAAGCTAAGGGATAGATAAGGGTTTAAGAATAAGAGGGCTAAGCTATCAGCGAATGAGTCCGGGCAGTAAAAGAGCAATGTGAACCGATCTTCTTTCCAACATAAGCAGAAAGGACCTGCTCCATCATCTGCTAGTGCACCTGCACCAAGGAACAAATGTGAGTACAATAGTCAGAATTCTCAGAATTTCAGAGCTAGACCTGTGCATTCGCAAGGTACTATGACACAAGGGGATACTAAGACTCCTGCATGTGCTAAGTGTGGTAGGAGCCACTCAAGGGTGTGTCGTGATGGCTCCACTGGTTGCTTCAAGTGTGGCCAGAACAATCATTTTATGAGAGAGTGTCTTAAGAACAGACAAAGTAATGGTAATGGGGGCAATATAGCCTAGTCTTCTTCAGTTTCTCCACTAGACAGAGTTGCACCTAGAGGGGCTACTTCTGGTACTGACGGAGGAACAAACCGCTTGTATGCTATCAATAGTCACCAAAGCAAGAGGATTCGCCAGATGTTGTCACTGGTATGATCCAAGTCTTTGACTTTACTGTTTATGCTTTGCGAGACCCAAGAGTGAGTTTATCTTTTGTAACTCCATATGTTGCTATGAATTTTGATGTTATTCCTGAGTAACTTAGTGAACCATTCAGTGTTTCAACACCTGTTGATGAGTCTATTCTAGCAAAGAGAGTCTATTGTGATTGTCTCATTTCCATCAATCACAAGAGTACCATGGATGATTTAATTGAGTTAGACATGGTAGATTTTGTTGTCATTCTTGGTATGGACTGTCTTCATGCTTGTTATGCCTCAGTTGATTGTAGAACTCGAGTTGTCATGTTCCATTTTCCAAATGACCCAGTCTTAGAGTAGAAAAGTAGTTCAGCAGTGCCTAAGGGTCGTTTCATTTCATACCTTAAGGCAATGAAGTTGGTTTCTAAGGGGTGTGTCTATCACTTAGTCCGAGTTAATGACTCGAGTGTTGAGATACCTTCTATTCAGTCAGTTTCAGTAGTAAAAGAGTTTCCAGAAGTCTTTCCAGATGATCTACCCGGAGTTTCTCCTAAGAGAGAGATAGACTTTGGTATATATATTCTCCCAGATACTCATCCTATATCTATTCTGCCATATAGAATGGCACCAGTAGAGTTGAAAGAGCTTAAAGAGCAATTAAAGGATCTCTTAGATAAGGATTTTATTTGACAAAGTGTCTCACCTTGCGCCGCTCTGGTTTTATTTGTAATAAATAAAGATGGTTCCCTTAGGATGTGTATAGATTACCGTCAGTTGAACAAGGTTACCATCAAGAAGAAATATCCTTTCCCAAGGATTGATGATCTTTTTGATCAACTTCAGGGTGACACTTGTTTCTCTAAGATAGATCTCAGATCTGGCTACCATCAATTAAGGGTAAGGGAATATGATATTCCAAAGATAGCTTTCAGAACCCGTTATGGTCATTATGAGTTTTTGGTCATGTCCTTTGGTTTGACCAATGCGCCTGCAACATTCATGGACCTTATGAATTGGGTATTCAAACCTTATTTAGATATGTTTGTTATCATCTTTATTGATGGCATACTAATCTATTCAAGGAATGAAGAATATCATGCTAGTCAACTCAGAATAGTTCTCCAAAATTTGGAAGATAGAGAGTTGTATGCCAAGTTCTCTAAGTGTGAGTTTTGTCTTGAGTCTATGGTATTCTTAGGCCACATTGTGTCTGGAGAGAGAATTAAAGTTGATACCCAGAAGATGAGGCAGTGAAGAATTGGCCTAGACCCACATCTCTAACTGATATTAGGAGTTTCTTAGGATTAGCTGGCTATTATACAAGGTTCGTAGAGGGGTTCTCATCTATATCATCCCCTTTGACCAAGTTAACTCAGAAGATAGTGAGGTTTCAATGGTCTGAAGCTTGTGAGAAAAGCTTTCAGGAATTGAAAAAGAGGTTGACTACTGCCCCAGTTTTGACCTAACTAGAAGGTATGCAAGGCTTTATTGTCTAATGTGGTGCGTCTAGAGTTGGTTCGGTTTGCATGTTAATGCAGAATGGCAAAGTCATAGCTTTTGCCTCTAGACAGTTAAATGTTCATGAGAAGAATTACCTAACCCATGACTTAGAGTTGGCTGCCGTAGTATTTGCTTTGAAGATATGGCGTCATTATTTGTATGGTGTTCATGTTGATGTATTCACTGATTACAAGAGTCTTCAATATGTGTTCACTCAGAAAGAGCTTAATCTCAGACAAATGAGGTGGTTAGAATTACTCAAGGATTATGAAATGAGTATTCTTTACCACCCAGGTAAGGCTAATGTTGTTGCTGATGCTTTAAGCAGGTTGTCTATGGGTAGTACTGCCCATGTGGAGAAGGAAAAGAGAGAGTTAACGAAAGATGTGCATAGACTTGCACGCTTAGGAGTCCGACTAATGGATTCCACAGAAGGAAGAGTAATGGTGATGAATGGGGCTGAATCTTCATCAGTGTCAGAAGTGAAAGAAAAGCAAGACCAAGATCCAATTTTGCTTGAATTGAAGGAAAATGTTCATAAGCAAAAAGTATTAGCTTTTGAAGAAGAGGGAGATGGAGTATTGAGATATCAAGGTAGGTTGTGTGTACCAATGGTGGATGGACTCTAAAAGTGGATCATGGAGGAGACTCATAGCTCCATATATTCCATTCATCCTGATTCTAAAAAGATGTATCGTGATTTAAGAGAGGTGTCTTGGTGGAATAGTATTAAGAAGGGCATTACAGAATTTGTTGCTAAGTGCCCAAATTGCCAACAAGTTAAAGTAGAGCACCAAAGGCCCTGTGGTTTGGCTCAGAATATAGAACTTCCTATATGGAAGTGGGAGATGATTAATATGGACTTCATCACAGGTTTACCAAGGTCTCGCAGACAGCATGATTCTATTTGGGTGATTGTCGACAGAATGACAAAATTGGCCCACTTTTTGCCGGTAAAGACTACTTATTCGGCATAAGATTATGCTAAGTTGTATCTTCAAGAGGTCGTAAGGCTTCATGTAGTTCAGGTCTCCATTATTTCAGACATAGCCACATAGGTGCACAATTTACTGCATAGTTTTGGAAGTCATTCCAAAAAGGCTTGAAAACAAAGGTGAACTTAAGTACTGCCTTTCATCCTCAGATAGATGGGCAAGAAGAACGCACTATTCAGACCTTAGAAGATATGTTGAGGGCTTGTGTGATTAATTTCAAAGGGAATTGGGATGATCACCTACCTCTCATTGAGTTTGCTTACAACAATAGTTACCACTCGAGCATCTAAATGGCTCCTTATGAAGCTCTTTATAAGAGAAGATGCAGATCTCCTATTGAATAGTTTGAAGTTGGTGAATCAGGGTTGATAGGACCATATTTGGTTCATCAAGCTATGGAGAAGGTGAAAGTGATTCAAGAGAGGTTGAAAATGGCGCAGAGTCGTCAGAAATCCTACACTGATGTTAGGAGATGGGAGTTAGAGTTTGAAGTAGATGATTGGGTATATCTTAAAGTTTCACCCATGAAAGGTGTTATGAGATCTGGTAAGAAGGGGAAGCTTAGTCCCTGATATATTAGCTTTACAGAATATCGAAAAGGGTAGGTAATGTAGCTTATGAGTTGGAGCTACCACAAGAGTTAGCCGCGGTTCATCCGATGTTTCACATCTCTATGTTGAAGAACTGCATGAGCGATCCTTCATTGATCATACCAACTAAAGATATTGGGATCAAAGATAGTTTATCTTATGAAGAGATTCCGGTTCAAATTCTAGATCGCCAAGTTCGCAAGTTGAGAACAAAAGAGGTAGCATCAGTCAAAGTCCTTTGGAGGAACCAATTTGTTGAAGAAGATACTTGGGAATCTGATGAGGATATGAGGAATATATATCAACATCTCTTCGAATCCGGAGAAGTTCCAAATTAAGGTACTAATCGTTTCTTAGTATTTATTTATAAGTTGGCATGTTGTTTTGCATTTGCTTATGGGTGCTTGAACTGAATGTTGCATGTTACACCCTTACACTAGTAAAAGTAATCTCATTCGAGGAAGAATGTTCCCAAGGGCTCCTATTGTAGCATCTCACAATTTGAAATAACTATGAAGAAGCTAGTAATTGGAAATAGTCATTTTTGGAATGAATGAAAATCTGGAAATTTTGTTAAGTTAGAATGAGTTGAGTTTTGGTCAACTTCAAACGGCCATAAATTCTAACTCAGGATGAATTAGGTGTACTTCCAGATATGGTAGAAAATCTCTTGGAATGATCTTTCCAACTCCACCAAGTTTGCGTGATTCTGAGTTTGTATGAGTGAGTTATGCCCTTTGGAAGTTGGATTGTTCGAATAAGAAAAGTCTAAAATTGGATTTTAGAAGGGTAGTTTGGTCTTTTCCTTACCCAAATTAATTAATTTGTTTTTAGGAGTTTAATTGGGGTAAATTCAGATTTAAGACAGATTAGAAAAAGTGAATTTCACGATAAGGCTTGGAGAAAGAAGAAAAGAGGAGAAAGGAGAAGAGAAAGCAAGATTCGTCAAGATCGTCAAATTTAGCTTGTGGATTTCGTCAACGGGTGATCCCTATGAGGTATGGGAGATCACATAGCATTGGGTTAGTTCACCCATGCTCCAATCATGATTCAATTCAGCGAAATATGTTTGATTTGAAAGATAATCCTTTGAGTTCTTAATTAAATTCGTTTGAATTCTTGTGGGTTGTTTTGTTGAAGTTTCTTGCGCTTTGATTCATGTTTCCTTGTGTAATTTTGGTTTGAATCTAGTATATATTAAGGGTATAAATTATTCTAAGTGTTTGGGGAAAGAACCATTGAAGTTTAGAGATGAAAAACGAGCAAGAAAAGTCGGAGTTCACCTGGGCAGGGGCTTGGGGCATCGCGCCTCTCAAATCCCATGAGAGGATCTCTGAACTTTGACCTCTGGGGAGACGCACCAGCAAGAACGCCCCAAGTCAGTCTTTGAAGTTTGAGAGCTGGCGCCCAGCGCCTCTCGGAGCGTCAGGGACGCCAGTTCTCCCCATTCGTTCCCCACCTTTTAGTACTTGTTCCTTAGCAATGTACTTATCTTTTCTAGTTGATTCCAACACTCTAAGGTACATCTAAACATCATGAAATTATCCATAAACATGAGATCATGAACCTTGAATCCATAATCCAATTCAAGGAAAGTTAAGATCAAAGTTAAGAGAAGTAAGAGTCAAGTCAAGAAAAGTTTATAAAGTTTTCAAAAGTCTTTCACAAATGTTATAGCTTTATTTAAAGACTTAAGTTTCATGTTAAACAAAGAGTAAAGAGTTAAGTTCATTTATTCAAAAGAAGTATATTGGGACTATGTATTCCCAAAGAATAAAATGTTTTCACATTTAAACAAGAAAGGAAACCTTGATTTCCAAAGAGCCTCTGAGCTAGTTTTCATAAAAGAGTAATCACTTTCTAAATGAAGCAAGAGAGAAAACTATGATTTCCAAGATAGTCTTTGAGCTATGTTTTTGATCAATTATCTCAAATTACACAAAGAAGTATGTTTTTAAACATAAGAGCTATTATTACATTTTTGGGAGTAGTATTGAGCACCGATATGGGGCAGAGTTCAGACAACTCACAACCCCCATAAACCATGTAGCCATCATGGGTAGAAAAGGCTCATAATTTTTAGATGATTCCCTTAGTGCTTTTTAGCATAGACTAGTGGATCCACTTAGTAGTTCAGGTTCTATACCCTTGGCAAGTTATTGGACGGCCCTAGCAGCGTGAGGCAAAACGTTGTATCATCACAATAGCTCTTACGTGATGGTTGTGGTTAGAGAAACTCCCACAGAAGTAATTGTACTTTTAAATACATAGTTTATTTGTATTTTTACATACATCTCAGAGTTATATGTATCTTTGCATACACACAGAGTTGACATCATGTTTTACACAACTTTTCTTTATATTGCACTTAATTTAAAATGCTTTATATTGAAATGAGTTCAGTTATGTTGAGTTGAGTTGAGCTAGGTAAGTTGTTCAGATTCTTTTCTTGCCTATGTTGTGTGCATTCTAACTCGCATACTCGTACATTCAATGTACTGATGCCAGGTGGCATGCATCTTATTATGATGTAGACACAGGTAACTAGGATCGGCATCCAGCGCATCGTTGATCCAATGAGCACTCCAGAGTTAGTTGGTGAGCCTCCTTGCATTTTGAAGGACTCATTTTTTATTGCTTTTAATTATTTTATAAGTTCATTAGGATGTTGTGGGGTTTGTCCCGACATCCATCTCAGTTGTTTTAGAGGCTTCATAGACAGTTAGATGTTAGTTCTTTAGTCTTTCCATTGTCATTATCTGATGTTAAGACTTGAGTTTCCCTTAATAGCCAAGATGAATGTTCCATTATAACATTCCAGTTTATTGCATAGACTTGTCTTTGTTAATTAAGTCTTGCGTTGAGTAAGTAAGTCAGGCCAAGGGTTCTCTTAGGGCCAGCAATGGTTCTCGAGTGGCAGTCCCACCTAGGATGTAGGCTCGGGGCTTGACACGTCGAATGTAATAGAATGGATAAATATTGATAGGGGAGGATTTTTTTTTATAGATTATATGATGGAAACAACCCTAAATTGGGGATTAGGATCTTGGGTTTGGTCTAGGGTTATTGGGTTTGTTATAATCCAGATAATTAGACCTTTGATTGTTGATCCTTGCGTTAATTGTATGTTTTTAGACCACGAACAAGCGGGAAGAATCCAGAGAGGGAAGATTCAAGTTCCTTAGGGGATTAAAGCTTGGATTCGAGGTAGGTGATGGTTTTGATTTTATGATTGTGTGATGTATGTTTGTTCTTGCTTCATTAAGATACATGTATGTATGCCAATGTTGTATTGGTGATCACCCTAATTGTAAATGAGGATAATTGAATAATTATATGCCATGAATAACCTCTTGTTGTATGATTGTGAGAATATACATTGTGATTGTGATTGTGGTTTGTTGAATGGATCGGTTGCCACATTTCGACATATACATGGGATAGGTTGCCACGTTCTGGCATAAATATGGGATCGACTGCCATATTCTGGTACACTAACTTGGATCGGGTACCACGTTCCAGTATGCTAACTGTTTGGGTATGGGTTCCATGAGAGGACCATTGAACTGGGTTCCGTGAGAGGACCATTGAATTGTGTTGTGTATCTACTTGTGATGAGTTCGTTCGTATCTAATGGTGATTGATATTGGAAGACGGTATGTTGCTCTAAATTGATATAACTATGATATGTGAGAATCGTGAAGTTATTCATTGTTCGTATATGTTCGTGATATTGTACATGTTCGATATGTGCATGTGATTATATTGTTGTATTCACTAATGTATGTTACACTTAGTGGGCTAGCCGTGTGATCCTACGAGTACACGGTGGTTGTGTACTGATACTACACTTGCTCTTATTTTTGTTGAATACATGGCATCTTCCGGCCACTGTTGACAGACCTCCTTAGAAGATCAGTGATCGCCGATTTGAATTCAAGGGTGAGCCAGTTCTTCCGGGATGCCTTGAGTTCTATTTTTGTTTAGTCCATCCTATTCGGACTTAGACTAGTTCTTTAGATGATTTTCTTATTTAGACTTATGAATCTTGTTAGAGTTTTGGTACATTGACTTTCAGGTTCTAGGGGTTGAATTTCCGCGTTAGTTTGGTTATTTAATTGTTAAAACTTGGAGTTTATGGGGACTCCATTTTAATTATCATTTAAACCCGCTTCCGTATCTTTAAATGTGTAGTATTTTGTTAAGTTATTAGATTTGGGTTGTAGTAATGGTTCTCCCACCGAAGGGTTAGTGTGGGTGCTAATCACGACGGTCTGGATCGTGACATAGATATATTACTCTCGCATGCTATTAGATTTATATACATATTGTCAACAACGTATACATAATATCCTATTTTGTATACATTCAATTTGAAGAGATATCAATTTATACAAATTCATATTTCACAATAGCATTATCATATTCAAAATGTATTCTCCTTTATCAATTTGTATACCCATAATAGATCCTTTATTGTAGTGACAATAAATTCTGAACAAATCAGTTTTTTGGATCATTGGTAGTAAAATCTTCAAAATCAGAATCATTATGTCATGCCCCGAGCCTACACCCTTGACGGGACTGGCACTCGAGAACCACTGTTGGCCCCAAGCGAACCCTTGGCCTGGATTACTTACTCATCAGAAGACTCTAAGTATTATTACAATGGTCAAATGCACTTCTACTCAACTGTTTAATAAAATAACTTAGAATGTTTAAAGGTCAAACATTCAACTTGGCCAGAATGGCAACTCAAGTCTTAACATATGAAATAATAATGTAAAGACAACTGAACTACTAACTGTCTATGAAGCCTCTAAAATAAGGAGGGATGTCGGGACAAGACCCCTTATCATCCTAACAACTGAAATACTAGAAAGCAAAGTAAAAGGAGTCCTCCGGAATGCAAGGGGGCTCACCAACTGACTCTGAGTGCTCAACTGGATCAACGGAGCCCTGAATGTTGATCCTAATTTTCTGTGTCTGCATTATAAAATGATGCAGTCCAAATGGCATCGGTACATTAAATGTACGAGTATGCGAGGGAAATTCTAAACATAACGTAAGCTTAAAAATAATCTGAAAGGAACACTTACCTTGGCTTTACTCAACTCATGAATAACTTAACTCAATATAAAGCAGCAATACACATGCAATATATGGAAAGCTTTTAAAACAATAGAAAGCAACTCCGTTGTCAAAGAAATGTGGTAACAACTCAACTTATACATATAATAAAGTAATATAATACTGTGGGAGTTTCTCTAACCAACAACCACCACTATGAGTCTAAGTGGTGATACAAAATGCCCACGCTACCAGAACTGTCCTATACTTTACCGTCATATAGGACAACTTAACTAAGTGGATTCACTAGTCTATGCTAAAAAGCACTTGAGGAATCATCTAAAAAGTATAATCCTTTACTACCCATGATGACTACATGGTTTATGGAGACTTGAGGTATTATGAACTCGCATCCCCATACAGTGCTCAATATTAATCCCAAAAATATACGTAGCTCATATGTTTTAAAACAAAACTTCTTTCTTTGGTTTGAGATAATTACTCAAAACTTAGCTTAAAAGCTCTCTTGGAATCGATGCTCCCTTTCTTGCTTAAATGTGAAAACATTTTTAACTATTGGGAATACTTAGTTCCCATATAATCTTTGAATAAATGAACTTTACTCTTACTCTTTCCACAACTCAAAGCTTAAGTCTATAAACAAAGTTAAAACGTTTGTGAAAGACTTTTGAAATACTTTATGAACTTTTCTTGACTTGATTCTTAACTTCTAGACTTGACTCTTAACTTTCCTTGAATTTGAATTTATTGATACAAGGATTGTAATTTGTGATTGGAAGGATCTCATGATGCNCTTGCTCAAATGTGAAAACATTTTTAACTATTGGGAATACTTAGTTCCCATATAATCTTTGAATAAATGAACTTTACTCTTACTCTTTCCACAACTCAAAGCTTAAGTCTAAAAACAAAGTTAAAACGTTTGTGAAAGACTTTTGAAATACTTTATGAGCTTTTCTTGACTTGATTCTTAACTTCTAGACTTGACTCTTAACTTTCCTTGAATTTGAATTTATTGATACAAGGATTGTAATTTGTGATTGGAAGGATCTCATGATGCTTACGTGTGATTTTAGATAGTTAAACATGAGAAACGATCAAGAAATCATTGTCTGGAAACTAGTCTGTGACGCAGAGATGTATTTAAATACTTGGTCACGAAAATAAATTTTGAGGCAGAATGGTCCTTGACTGCTCCACGACGCGAGGAGAAAAATTGTCAGTTCTGAGGACCAGGTCCGCGACGCGGACCTGGTATCCAAATTTGTCTGACTTGTTCCTTCTTCGTTTTCTAACCCCAATTCGCCTAAACTCGGTTCTTTTTCTCAAATTCCCTTTAGATTCAAATACCAAGTATGTATACACTAGAATCTAACTCAAACAACACAAAGAAACAACATTTTAACCTCAAGGAACTCCTCAATCTCAACCTAACTCAAGAACGAAGGCCAATTTCAAGAACACATCAACTTTGAACCCTTTTTAGAACGAATTTCGTTGACATGTTTGGCGGGTGGGTGAACGAACCTAATGCTATGAAAGTCTCACATACCTTGTAGGATTAAATCCTTGGCGAAATCCATGACCAAACTTGAACGTACTTGACGAATCTTGACTTTTCTCCTCCTTTCTCCTCTTTTCTCTTTTCTCCAAGCCCTAGCGTGAACTTCAAATTTTCTAAACTGGTCTAATTCTGATTAGACCCCAAATAAACTCCTAAAAATGAATTAAAATAAATGGGTAAGGAAAATACTAAAACCCTTCCAAATTCCGGATTAAACTTTCCTTATTTGAACAACCCAACTTCAAATGGGTATATCTCACTCATACAAACTCGGAATTGCGCAAACTCGGCGGCGTTGGAAAGATAATTCCAAGATATTTCCTACGGTATCTGTAAGCACACCTAACTCATCCCGAGCTAGGAGTTATGGTCGTTTGAATTTAACTAAAAACCCAAACTTAACATAACTTAACAAATTTCCAGATTTTCCATTCTTTCCTAAAATGACTATTTCCAATTCTAACTCTTTCTAGTTCTTTCAATTAGTGAGATGTCACACATTATTCCAACTGTTCGATAGGATTCTTAGAATTATCTCTCTTACTCATTTTATTTAGAACAAAAATCACATAAAACTAAAATAAGTTACTCCCGAATGAAAGATATATAATATCCGAACTGTGGATAATTTAAAAAAAAAACACAGTGAATGAATATTAAATTTATTCATATGAGATTTAATTTCCTCAATAAGAGAAAATCATTGTGTAATGGATATCTAATGAAAGAATTTTTTTAGAAAAAAGAGCACATTTGTAGAATTGTGGGATTCAATTTCCCAATAAGAGAGAATTATGGTGTAATGGATATCTAATGGAAGATATCTTTTAGGGAGAAATAAAAAGAAAAATATGGTTGAAGATATAGAGAAAAAATGAACAATTAAGTAATATTTTTTTCTTTATTCAAAAAATAAATAGACATGTCTAGGAAATAGAGAGAGAAAATGAAACAAATACCACTTTTCAAGAAAAATAAAGTAGCAATTGAATGCAAATATATATTAAAATATCTTATTTTGCCAAAAAAAAATTAAAAAGGATTATTTATTGCCAATTAAATCTCATGTCATTTCTTCAATGAGGTTCCTCATTTATTTTATTAAAATATACATGATACTTTTAGTCCTTACAACATATGGATAAGTATATTTATGATCTATTTGGGTATAATAACTATTAACTTTTTTCATGAATATTTTTTTCCTTATATTTCATATTTAGAAATTTATAACTTGTTTTTCAACTCACTTTTAAGTTTTGATTGTTGAAATTATTTTTTATTTTTATTCTGAAGTTTTGATTTTTATAAAATACCTATATCTATTATATCAACCATCAATGACGAAATGAATTGACAATGTGCTTCATCTTCTCGGTTAACTAATCGAAATATCTTATATAATAACTAGGTATTAGTATTGTTTTTTTGTAATAATGAATTTTTGTAATATTATTTAAAATTTGACAAAGTGTAAAAACATATAGTATCTCGTATATGAGATCCAACTATGACGTTACGTGACTATTCAATATGTCATAGTATTTTTTTAGAGCAAATTTGATTATTTATTTCAGGTATATTAGCCAAGTTGAATAATATTAGCAGTTTTTAAAAATTGTGGGATATATATAAATCATATTTTATGTTTTCTAGGAAAAATACATTTTAAGATGAATATTATTTCAAATATTTTTTACGAAAAAAATAACAACCAAACATAACTCTATCTTCAATTTCAACCCTAATAATTCCAAATGAAGTGAAAAAAAAAATACTATCTATGGACAAACACCTTAATCTTCAATCTCACCATATCTTTGGAGTGAATTTTCTTGGATAACTTCATCCTGCATGCCATCATCACAACTTGTTATGTATTTTTTTACGTTATACTTTTTAAGTATTTTAAATTATTAATTATTTTAACTTATAGTGCTTTTATGTTTATTTAAAAAAATATAATATTATCTCTTTACATATGTCTCGTATGTATGTCACATCGTATAATACATAATTTAGAAAATAATTTTTAAAAATAATTCAAAAAGGATTTGAACTATGCAAAATTTCTTAGACAAGAAAAATGAAGAAGAAGAGAGAACACCTCAAGCGCAGTACCACATGGCAAGTCTAATTAAAAAATTAAAAAGCTTTGACATAAGTTGTTGATTAAAAGCTCAAGAGAGAACTTGAGAGATTTGAACCATTTGAAAATTACAGCAACACGTCTTCTCTTTCTCATTCCCTGCGACTCTTACAAACATTCCTTACTCTGCCAAAGGAAAACAATAGATGGTTTGGGGGAGATGAAAAATGAAGGTGTTACTTTTTTCCACAACCCTTTTTGCATGTAGTAGAGGGAGAATAAATAAATAGAAAAATTGCAAAAAATTTAAATTCTTAACAAACAGAACACTTTTCATTATTTATTAAGAACTCACCCGGTTGAAAATGTGCTAATTCTAAGCTTGAGAGAAAGAGAGAGACTTCAAGTTCTACATATCGGTTATAAATAGAAGGAGTACAACAGTTGAATATAAAAATTGATTTAATATCTTTTGGGATTTTTCTCTATAACCTCTTTCATTGAGACGTTGATTGTTGTTCACGTTTGATATGCATTATTTGTGAAGGAGTACTACAGTTGTTGGGAAAATCTACATAAATAAGATATTTTTATGAGATCTTCACAATAAAATAGTTTCGTGAGATCTACACAAATATGATAGTTGTTGTTTAAACTTTGTTTCCCTTGAGGAATTTGTGAAAAGAATCTTTTAAATTTTTTTAAAAAAGGAACTAAAATACCCGCTCTATTATGGTTACACACATTGCTTAACTAAATTACATAGAACCAACGATACCTAAACTAATAGCAAGCAATAAATTGTAAACCTTCATTGTACAAATTTTACGTGGTGATACTTAATAATACTTTTTTTTTGTCTAAATTTAACGGACTTTACCTAAACTAATACTTTGTCTAGTTTGTTGGTGCAACAACACTTTATACTATCTTCATAATAGTTGAGTTTGAATAATGCTTTCATAGTGTTAGAGAAGGTACAAAATAGAACTTTATCCATTTGGTCTCAAGCTAATTCTTATTTTCTTTTGAATTTGAGTTTTCTTCACTCATCACCTAATCCAACCACTAAGTTTTGTATGCAAACACATAAGCAACATATTTGGGACTCTAAAATAATATTATTGGCGGTAATCTCTCATTCATCAATGAACTTACGATATATAGTTTCGTATTTAACTTGAATATATTATTATTACACATATTTTATAGTGATATATGCATAATCTTATTGTGTATGAGAGTTTACATGGAACGAAAATAGAAGCACTTAATTTTTAAGATAAAACAAAATATTTTAGGAATAAATAGAAATAACTTAGTAAACTATACCCTATATTTATTATTTTGCTTAATGAACGTATGGGACATAGGGAGTAGAAAGGTAAGAAATATTTCAATTAGATCCGAAGAATTTATTATTTTCCAAATGCATGTATTGCTTATAGAGTTTGAATAACAATTGCCTCGGATGGAATTTTTTTCTTAAAATTAAAATTGATCATAAATAAAATTACTCATAATTTTGCATCACAAAAGCTATATAAATAAAATTTAAACAAATTAATTATTAAAATCATTTTTTTTTTGAGAAAAAAAATTAAGGCTTCATTTAAAATTTTACTTAGGCCGCAAATCCGTAACGACCAGATTTCCATCGTTATGGAAAAGCCAATGGGGAAAGAATTGGGGCCAGAAAAACTTTTTCGTAGTAACTTGGAATTTTCCAACCTAGTCCAGATTTGGACGAAATTGAAAGTCATTAAGGTGTAGGTAAATCTAGTAACAAATGAGAGATCTGTTAATGAATTTGATTACATGAATGGATAGTTAAGACGTTAAGGATCTCGTACGACTTTACGAAATTGAATTCGGGTGATCAGAACTCTCGAAATCGATCTTAGCGCTAAGGGTATTTTCTGAGCGTTGTTAGTTAAAGGTGAGTTGTGAAATGGGGATTTTGGAATTCTTTAATTATCTCACTGTCTCGTGTAACCCGCTTTGGCGCTGGGTTTTGCCACTCTAGCAAGGCCGCTATAGCGGGGTGACGGCTGCTGTGGCGGGCTTGACGCGACTTAGAGTCGTTAATAAACCCCTAAACGACCTTATTTGGCACTTTTCGAGTTTTAGAGCTAAGGAACGAACCCGATGTGACTCCTACTCATTTTTCACCATTCTTGAGGCTAAAGGTTAGCTTTTCACTCCCTGAATCTATTTTTCGATCTGTTGAACGTAATAGAATGGGTGAATATTGATAGGGGAGTGTTTTGTTATAGATTCTATGGTGAAAACAACCCTAATTTGGATAATTAGGATCATGGGTTTGATCTAGGGTTCATAGAATTGTTAGTAATTAGGGTAATTAGTGATTTTTTATTTATTCCCGTATTATATTGATTGTTTGTAGACCAAGAACAAGAGGAACGAATTCGGAAAGGGAAGGATCAAGTTTCTTAGGGTTTCAAGCTTGGATTCGAGGTAGTAATGGTTGTGATTTCATGATTGTGTGATATATGTTTGTTCTTGCTTCATTATGATGCATGTATGTATGCGAATGTTGCATTGTTGATCACAATAATTGTATGAGTATGAACAAATAATTGTATGCAATGAATCACTTATTGATTGTATGATTATTGAGAATATAATTGTGATTGTGATTGTGGTGTGTTGAATGGATCGGTTGCCACGGTCCTGCATAACTAACTGGGATCGGTTGTCACATTTCGGCATAACTAACTAGGATCAGTTGCCACGTTCCAGCATAAATATGGGACCGGTTGCCATGTTTCGACATTAAAATTGGATCAGATACCACGTTCCGATACGCTAACAGTTTGGGTGTGGGCTCCATGAGAGGACCATTGAATTGGGTTCCGTGAGAGGACTATTGAATTGTGTTATGTATCTACTTGTGATGATTACGTTCATATCTACTGATGATTGATATTGGAAGACTGTATGTTGCTCTAATTTGATAACTAATGTGTATTATTAAGAATGTGGGATGTTACATATATCCTGAAAAGAGGACTAATATTGTATATGCTCGGTATATGCTTGTTTTATAATGTTGTGGTTACTTTCATGTGTTTCACTTAATGGGATAGCCGCGTGATCCTACCAGTACACTGTGGTTGTGTACTGATACTGCACTTGCTCTTTCTTTGTTGAGTACAGGGCATATTCAGGTGGCTATTGATAGACCTCAGCTAGGTGACTATTTAGCGTGATCGGATTCAAGGGTAAGCCAGTTCTTTCAGGCTGCCGTGGATCTTCATCGTTTAAGTCCACTCTTTTCGGACTCAAACTATTTGTTAAGGTGTTGTTTAGTTTCGGGGTTGTATCCATTGTTCTGAGACTTGTCATTAGTAGAGTTTTGGTACATTGACTTTCACGTTCTAGGGGTTGAATTTCCGCATTGTTAGTTTATTACTGTTAGACTTTTTTTAGAGTTAATTGGAACTCTATTTGTTTCCTTAGTAATTTCCTGTTTTCGTGTACTTAAATGCCTTAGTTTTGGTTTAGTTGCTTGGTTTGAGTTGTAGTAGTGGTTCTCCCACTTGAGGGTTAGTGTGGGTGCCAATAACGACGGTCTGGGTCATGACAAAATTGGTATCAGAGCCTTAGGTTCATTGATCTCATTATACCAAAACAAGTCTAGTAGAGTCTTGCGGAAAGGTACGAAGACGTCTGTACTTTTCTTCAAGAGGCTATAGGACTTTAGGAAAAAATCACTTCTTTCTACTCCTTCGTATTATGACTTGAATCCGATTGGTATCTGGGTGTTACAAATTGTTATCTTTCCTCCTTCAATTTATGGTCTGAGCTAGAGCAACAATAGCAGCAACACCATTACTAGCAAGAGAGGATGTGTATAGACTACCGACAGTTGAATAGGATCACCATTCAGAACAAGTATCCATTGCCTCAGATAGATGACCTTTTTGATCAATTGCAAGGTGTATCATTGATCAATTGCAAGGTGTATCAATTTTCTCTAAAATTGATTTAAGGTCGGGTTACCATCAGTTAAAGATTGAGGCGGTTAAGAATTGGGTTCGACCATGTTTGTGATTGAAATTAGCAGTTTTGTAAGGCTCGCTAGCTACTATTGTCGCTTGTGGTATGAGTTGAGTCCAATTGGTATCTCTCGATTCCAATTGGTATCTCAACAAGGTGAACTAAACGCCGTAGTCCCGGCTGAAGGGACACAAACAAGTTAATTGGAACTGAGAATGTTCCAATTGATATCTGGCCTTAGGGACCGTATAAGGCATGGCTGATGGTCCTTTATGGAATGAACTAATTAAAGAATTTGGACTTATCTGCAAGTTGTAACTGATTGAGTGTCATGAAAGTTGTTGTGAAAAGAAAGTCATCACGAGATTAGGTGCAAGGGTCTAGATAAATTACGATATGGTTCGTAAGCAAGAAATCTGGACGTGCATTGCGACCAACTGATAACCGTCTGAGAGTCTGGGTATATCATGGGGACGAGGTTGTTGTAGTGTTGAAGTAACGCAAAGGGATTTTGGAACGTGTATCATTGGGTTGACTCGGGGTAGGCAACGATTATCCTAGCTAAAGGGATTGAGTACTCTAAAAATTCTTGTGTTATAGCTGGGAACCTTTAGGGGAAATTGGGAAAGAAAACAAACCAAGAAAAATTGTTGGTAGGGATTCTGTTTTCGTTATGGCCGCCGGGGTGGGTTTTTCCGCCAAGGCGAGACCACAAGTGCGGGATTTCTCCCGCCAGAGTGGAACAGGGTGAGACAGAATCTCAGCCCAATCTCCCCTATTTTCCCCTAGTCACAATTATGGACCCGAAATAGTAACCTTTATGATCTAATTCAATGCTCAGCAATCGAATATAAGTTATAAAGTGTGTTAAAATTGTGGAGAACCTGGGCATATGAGGAGGAAATCAGCGAGGCTGTGGAGGCCGGGGAAATGGTAATGCAGGTAGAAGAGTAGTGCAGCTAGGCAAGGAGGTTGTCGTCAATAGGACACGACTCAGTTTTATGTTTTTGTGGAAAGACCGAGTTTGAGGGTGTGATGCAGTGGTTACAAGTGCTACTCTTGTTTGTGCCTAGATGGCTATTATTTTATTTGATCCGGGTTCTACTTGTTCGTATGTGTTAGTTCAATTACCCTAGGATTTGATGTGGTTTGTGATATACTTGATGCCCTCATCCATGTTTCTACCCCAGTTGAAGAGTCAGTCATAGTCACCCATGTATATCGTGTTGTCCTGTTGTGTTTATGGATTTTCAGATTTGGGTTGATTTGGTTATGCTGGATATGACTGACTTAATATAATCTTAGGCATGACTTGGTTGTCCCTTTATTATACCGGGCTTAATTGTAATACTAAGTCTGTAACTCTAGAGAACCCCGATAGGGAAAGATTAGAGTGTAAAAGGGTGTACAAGCCTAAGCTAGCTAAGATCATATCCTCCATTAGGGCTAGGAAACTGGTAGGGCAGAGTTGTTTGGCTTATTTGGCTCATGTTTGGGATGTTGAGGTTGAGTCTCCCTCTATTGAGTCTGTTCCTGTGGTGTGAGAATTTAGAGAAGTGTTTCCTACTGATTTTTCTAGTATGCCTCCGGATAGAGATTTAGATTTTTGCATTGACTTAGAAACTGGCATTCATCCCATTTCCATCCCTCCGTATGGTATGGCTCAGGCAGAATTAAGAGACCATAAGACTCAAATCCAAGGGCTTCTTGATAAAGGTTTCATCCATCCTAGTGCTTCCTCGTGGGGTGTTCCTATCTTATTTTTTAAGAAGAATGAGGGTGTTATGAGGACTGATGAATTTATCTTAAGCCATAAAAGAGTGGATTGATACCGGAATGACAAACTTATCAATAAGGAAGGTCCCAATGAGTATACTTGGGTGAAGGAAATTGAAGTATTTTAGTAAGAAAGTGCGTATAAATTGGGTTAGTCCTCTGAATTTGATGAGTATACCTGACTTTGAGGTGTCGTACTGATTAAAAGGTTGACTTCACAGTGATCGTCAGGGCTGACTAAGCATAATGGTAATAAGAGTTTGTGATGGGATGCAACTACATAATAAGATTGTTGGTTAAGTGAATTTTGTATAGTAATTACGACTTGTGAGTATCCAAGGTCGTGGTTTTCTAATACTTGGTGAGTAACGTGGTTGTATGGTAAACTATAAGAGATGGTAGGACACCACTCGAATAGAATGTTAAAGAGCTAGAGTTATAATGAAGAAAAATAGTGGGATGTAGTATAACCTTTAGAGAGGCGAGAGCAAGAATATTTTATTTGATTCTTAAGGGTAAAGAGGTATCTTCAGAGGGATAGATAATTGGGTTCAAAGATGCGTGATTTCATTATGGCTATGGTAATAGTGTTGTAAGTCCATCATATTGGTTAAAAACTATTGGAAAGGACTTGAGAAAGGAGTGTACAGAGATTAGCTCCAGTGTGACGATAAGTGCTTGGTTGTTGTTTAAGTTTAGTAATGAGTACGATTGAATTTTAGCGAAAGATATTGGAAGATCGATGGGGATGCAATCAATGATAAGCGAAGATCTATAAATTCATAAGAATCTTCAAGGTACAAGCTAATGTTGATAGATAAGGGGATTGTGTTATATGGTTGAATTTACAATTCAGATTTTTCATTGTAGGTCTACAATCGTGGTAATATATTTTTTCAAGGTATGAATTGGCAAGGTGAGAAATGATCAATTGTATAAGGTATTGAACCTTTGAAAGGACTTACACCTGGGTTGAGTCGTAAAGTTTATTACTATTGATTGTTAAGTACCTAAGAAAGGTTTTCATGTAAAAGTGTTGGTTTAGAGTGAGATAAATGGTCGGAGTTTTTATGATGGTTGTTAGTATTGTGAGTATGATTCACTAGATATGCTCTAGTGTGTTTTCACTTTTGTGGGTGGATCCCTAGTGGTGGATCAGGGGTACCAAATTCTGCGATGTTCTCTTGGTTGAGTGGGAAGATTAAGAAGATTTGGTTATTTCGAATGCCATAATTGGTGTTGTCTTGGAGTTGTTAAAGTATTTTAGTGGTTCTACATGTACCACTTTGCTTATGAGAATTTATAGAAGAGCTACCATGTGTATTTGTGGTTGTCCGACAATCTTAATAATTATCTAGTTGTCGAGGTCATGTATCGATTATGTGTGGTTGAATTTAGGGATCATTGGGTCCAATTCTACTGTTCTTAAGAGGTAATCTACAATTACTAAATCTAGCATTTCGATAGTGGTGTTGGAGGGGTTATATGCTTGGACATATCCCTTGATGAGTATCTGATTTCTAAAGATCAAATTTGTTATAACTTAAGCTCATAGGAATTTCATTTCAAAAGATCAAATTTGTTATAACTTAAGCTTATGGGAATTTATGTTGTGGGATGGAGATATTGTTAAGAACTATGATTGTTTAGGTATTATGAGTGTGTGTTGGTTGATTTTGGTTCACTTCTATTTGTAGCGAGTATTGACTTGGAATTTTATCATGCTTAAGTGATAAAGGATTCGTCCGGATTATTGTGTCAATGTCCTTAATAACATGTTGTAGATGTGTGTACGATCAACTTTGGTAGTTGTTGGGAATCACTTTTGTTGTAATTAATTTTACATACAACAATAATTTATCACTCGAGTGTTGAGATGACTTCATTGAGGCATTGTAAGGGAGGATGTGTAGGTATTCAATTGGTCGGTTTTAGGTTGGAGATGTTAAACCCTTAGGGGGTAATGACATTCGGTAAGAATGGCATGCGAGAGAAGTATCCCCAGTAATTCGACGATTCAGATACTACTCTACCCTTACTTTAGCAAGTCTTTCCTAAGTTGATCACTCGGGGACGAGAGATGGGTAAATTGGTATCTATTGTAACACCCTAATTTTCGTCGTTATGGATAAGCCAATGGGGAAAGAATTGGGGCCAGAAAAACTTTTTTGTAGTAACTTTGAATTTCCCAACCTTGTCCAGATTTGGATGAAATCGGAAGTCATTAAGATGTAGGTAAATCTGGTAACAAATGAGAGATCTATTAATGAATTTGATTACATGAGTGGATAGTTAAGACGTTAAGGATCTCGTACAACTTTACGAAATTGAATTCGGGTGAGTAGAACTCTCGAAATCGATCTTAGCGCTAAGGATATTTTCTGAGCATCGTTGGTAAGAGGTGTGTTGTGAAATGGGGATTTTGGAATTCTTTAATTAGCTCCCTATCTCGCGTAACCCGTTTTGGCTCTGAGTTTTGCTGCTCTAGCGGGGTGACGGCCGCTGTGGCGGGCTCTACGCGACGTAGGGTCGTTAATAAACCCCTAAATGACCTTATTTGACGCTTTTCAATTTTTAGAGCTAAGGAACGAACCCCAGGCGACTCCTACTAGTTTTTCACCATTCCTGAGGTCAAAGGTAAGCTTTTCACTCCTCGAATCCGTTTTTCGATCCGTAGAAGGTAATAGAATGGTTGAATAATGATGGGGGAGAGTTTTGCTATAGATTCTATGGTGGGAATAACCCTAATTTGGATAATTGGGATCATGGGTTTGATATAGGGCTCATAGAATTGTTAGTAATTCGGGTAATTAGTGATAGTTTATTGATTCCCGTATTATATTGATTGTTTGTAGACCAAGAACAAGCGAAACGAATCCAGAAAAGGGAAGGATCAATTTTCTTAGGGTTTCAAGCTTGGATTCAAGGTAGGTGATGGTAGTGATTTCATAATTGTGTGATATATATTTGTTCTTACTTCATTATGATGCATGTATGTATGCGAATGCATTGTTGATCACACTAATTGTAGGATTATGAACGAATAATTGTATGCCATGAATCACTTCTTGATTTTTTGATTATTGAGAATATACTTGTTATTGTGATTGTGGTGTGTTTAATGGATCGGTTGCCACGTTCCGACATAACTACCTGGGATTGGTTTCCACGTTCCGGGATAACTAACTAGGATCGGTTGCCACATTCTGGCATAAATATGGGATCGGTTGTCACGTTCCGGCATAAACATTGGATCGGATACCACGTTCCGGTATGCTAACAGTTTGGGTGTGGGTTCCATGAGAGGACCATAGAATTGGGTTCCGTGAGAGGACCATTGAATTGTCTTGTGTATCTACTTGTGATGATTACGTTCATATCTACTGATGATTGATATTGGAAGACTATATGTTGCTCTAAATTGTTAACCAATGTGTATTATTGAGAATGTGGGATGCTACATTGATCCTGAAAAGAGGACTAATATTGTATATGCTCGGTACATGCCTGTTTTATATTGTTGTGGTTACTTGCATGTGTTTCGCTTATTGGGATAGCCGCATGATCCTACCAGTACACTGTGGTTGTGTACTGATATTGCACTTTCTCTTTCTTTGTTGAGTACAAGGCATCTTCAGGTGGCTATTTATAGACCTCAGCTAGGTGACTATTGAGAGTGACCGGATTCAAGGGTGAGCCAGTTCTTTAAGGCTGCCATGGATCTTCCTTGTTTAAGTCCACTCTTTTCGGACTCAGACTATTTGTTAAGGTATTGTTTAGTTTCGGGGTTGTACCCCTTGTTCTTAGACTTGTCGTTAGTAGAGTTTTGGTACATTGACTTTCAAGTTCTAGGGGTTGAATTTCTGCATTTTTAGTTTATTAAAGTTAGACTTTTGTTAGAGTTTATGAGAACTCTATTTCTTTCTTTAGTATCTTCCTGCTTTCGTGTACTTAAATGCCTTAGTTTTGGTTTAGTTGATTGGTTTGAGTTGTAGTAGTGGTTCTCCCACCGGAGGGTTAGTGTGGGTGTCAATCACGACAGTCTGAGTCGTGACAAAATCATATTGTGCCGCCCCGTGAATGTAATACATTGTCAACATTAATAAAAAATGTCATGTGTATTTTATGGTAATTAATGTTTTCAATACAAATATTTATTGTAAACTTTGAGAAATATTAGAGTTTGGCAAAAATGCTCTTTTAACATCCTTTATAAAAGTAAAAAATGGACCCCATATTTATAGAAAACTTTTGTTTACTTTGAGAAAAAATAAATAGTACTCCTAATATTGAGTGATAATAATGAGGGAGATAATATTGGCCTTGCAAAAATTTTGGTTGGTCAACATTGGAAGAAAAATAGTACTCCTATGAGAGTTTATGAGAATTTGTAATGATCTAGATGTTACTAAGAAGTTTACTTGTAATTATAACAACTTAAAAAGTGACCTAATTGGTAAGTATTTTTTTTTCCGTAATACATCATTGTGTCCTTTATTTTGGTCACAACTAGTATTTATATGGCCTCTAGTTTTTTGGATGTGCGCAAGTCACATCAAGTGATTTTCCTTGTGGAATTTCTAATCCTCTTTGATATTTCTTAAAGTGGGTTTTTGAATTGTGCGTTATACAACCTAACATACATGTGCAACACACGTGTAGAAAAAATAATATACTTAAAGATGGCATGAACGCACTACAAATCAAAATAATCAATAATTTAAAATATTTTAAAAGATAACGTATAAAAATGACAAGTTGCGATGATTTCATGCACGACAGAGTGATCAAAGAAAATCACCCCAAAATATGGTGAAATCAAGTAGTCTATCTTTAATTATTTTTTTTGAACTCAAATTTTGAAAATGAATAATTCTTATAATTAATATTTTTTTAATTTAATAGGCTCGTATGCGACATAAATTTAGTAAGTCTGTCTGTAAATTCTCTTTTTTTTTCATTCTCTTTCTAGCATGCATGAAGGAATTCGAAAAAAGGAACATTTTGTTTTCCAGTTTCCACAAATTTTTTTCCTTTGATAGAAAATGAGTGATGAGTATAAAAGTTACAGAAAATTGGAAGAGGTTCGAAAATGAGACCAACACTTATTCTCTTCCATTCCCTGTAACTCATACACTCATCTCTCATTTTTTGCCGAAGTGAAAAAAATTGGGGGAAGATGAAAACCAAGAAGTTTCTTTTCTTGGATGCCTTCATGCATACACTAGAAGTAGAATAAAAAATAAGAGATAAAGTTGCAAAACCTCAAATCTTTGAAGAATAGAACACTTTAAATAATTAAGAACTTACCTAATTGTAGATTGCCTGGTTATAAAACTTGAGAGAAAAAGAGATACATGAGAGTCTAGAGAGTATTAACCGAAGGATTAGAGATACTCGAGTTGATCAATATGGTGATAGGTTTTATAATCCTTTGAAAATTTTCTTTTTGATATTTCTGTTGACCATTCAATTTATATTCTGAATTTATTACTGACAGACATATCTGAATTTACGATACATACAAGCCTATTAAATGAGAAAATACTAATTATAAGAATTTCTTTCATTTCAATATTTGTGTTTAAAAAGTCTAATTAATGATAGAGACTCCCTAAATTTTGCCATATTTGTGGGTGAATTTTCTTTGATCACTCTATTCAGTATGCAATCACCGCAATTATGTTATACCTTTTAAATATTAATTATTTTAACTTATAGTGTTTTTACGTTTTTTTTAGGTATAATATTTTCCCTACACATACATTGCACATGCATGTTGAGTTGTAAAATAAATTGGAAGAGTTTTTCCACATATAATTAGTTGATGAGGCTTGAAAGTCTACAAATTATCAATAATAGGAGTACTTCAGTTGAAAATAACAATTGATTTTATATGGTTTGATATATTTTTTCTATAATCTTTTTTGCTGAGATATTGATCTTTGTTCTCGATTCAACTTTAACCATGAAGTATCGATCTTGTTGTTTCGAACGTGAAATAGATAGATTTATATTGCCAATTTATTATCTTGTATATACTAGCAGAATATTCTAAATTTGCCTCATGTAATGGCCCATTAAACACTAATTATATGAACTTCATTATCAAAATTATAATTCTAATACCAAATTTTTTTATCAGGAAAATTTAATATTGAAAATAAATGTTTAATTATACAATTTTATTTGAAGATCAATTTTCCTTTAGGTGAAGAGATGATACTAATGGGGGACAATTCTTATAATAGGAACAAGTAATGTAGAAAGGATAAAATAATTGAACTGTCAGTATAGTGAAAAGGGAAAAATTTAAGTTCTTTAATAATACCTTATGTCATTTTACTTGTGTAATATCACTTAATTGATCAAAGTCCCAACATCTTCATTGACAAGCTGCACAAATAACATCATCAATTATTATCTTTTGCCTATGTCAAACTTAGGTTACACATTTTCATAAAAAAAAATTTTTTACTACAAAGGCAAAGAATGTGTATGTGTGTGAGTGATTTGAGCTCTTTCAACATATTAAATGAGATTGTACCAGTCACATGTCAATAGATGTTACACTCTAATACAAATGAGAGATAAAAGAAACAAAATAAAAATAATTTCAAATCTATGCAAATGGAAATAAATAAGCATATTCCTAAGGCACTAACACTTGCTTGGTCAAAGTGCAAAAGAGCAAATGTATAAAAGGGAAAAAAATGATTTCAGAATAATTAAATTCAGCATCACATAATCATTGTGTTTTATCGTGAGAGAAAAAATGGACCAAATTTAATGTTTCTTTTTGTATTTATACCTCATCTTAGCTACTGAGTTATTCATTTCTCAAACTTGAATTGAATAACACAAAACAAATTCAGTAAAGACAAACACACATATTAAACAAAAGAAATAGTTTTGGCTCATTATATCACAACGATCATGTTGAGTTCATTGTAAGATTCATCTCTAGACCTATAGTCACTCAAAGACAACTTTAACATTGCTCTAACACTCCTCTTTGCCGAGGTATAATAATGACAAAGTTAAACCCATGATTAATATCTAGTTTATAGCAAATGAAATTCATTGCTCATGCAAATGAAAAGCCAATCATCACGTTGATTCAAATAGAGTACATGTTTCATTTCATTTCACTTTTTTAAAATTCCTATAGTAATTGAATCAATAAATAATACTTAGGAGACTTACAAGTTTCTTCATAGCGAAAGTAGATCTACAACAATCATGACTCTTGACACCATTCGTTGGGAATTTCGACAAGATGAATGAACCTCCAATCTTTTCATAGTCTAGAGATCATTTACAGAGATGCATACTGTGTTCTCTCCTGTAAAACCTGGCCGTCAACTGATGAGGGAATATCCTCTTTGTTCTTACAATCATAATTGTGTATTTATTTATAAGGGTTAGGGTTAAAAGGGGGCCATGTAATGGGCTAACAGGCTAATTAGCATTTCTTATGAATGGACTCGGCCCATTAGTTATTTCTTACAACCCCGTTTGAATTGACACATATACAATAATTACATATAATTGACAACATATAGCCCAATATTAGTTAGCAATTAGTAGACAAATAAAAATTTACACATATTAGCACAAAAGTGATATATCAACATTTTAAAATTATTTTTTAAAATAATAGACGATTTTTAATATCATTTCTCTTTTAACTTCCAACCATTTCTCCTTAAAACTTGCAAAAGATTATTTAGAATTATCTTTCTCCTTTCATTTTTTTTTTAAAAAAATAATAAAAGATATTTGATATCATCTTTATTCTAACTTCCAACAATTTCTACTTAAAACTAGCAAAATATAATTTAGAATTATCACTCTCCTTAAATCAGAAAAAAATATTTGATATCTACCTGTTTAACCAACTTAACCTGTATTCTCAAGAATAGTAATTGTCTTTATACTCTTTTAAATTAGGAATGTTATTGTACAGATATATGTAGCAATTTGATTTTTATTATGTATACATTAATTAAATTGCAATTTATTTTTGTATACATTTATTTAACATATTGATTTAGTTGACGTATACTTATTTTATTTCATTTAAAATTTATTGTATATTGATTGTGACATGGCAATGCAGTTTGTATACATTATTTATATTTTATTTGTATACATAAATACGATATTTTTACGAGATCTTCTCAATAAAATATTTTCGTGAGATCTACACAAATATGATTGTTCACGTTGTTGTTTAAATTTTGTTCCCCTTGAGGAATTTGTGAAAACAATCTTTTGATTATTTTTTTTAAACAAAGCAACTAAAATACCCGCTCTATTAAGGATACACACATTGCTTAACTAAATGTCACGATCCCGACCGTCGTGATTGACACCCACACTAACCCTCCGGTGGGAGAACCACTACTACAACCTAAATCAAGCAGCTAAACCAAAAACTAAAGCATTTAAGTTACGAAAGCAAGTTAAATAGCTAAAATTGAAGTTCCCATAAACTTCCAAAAGATCTAACAACTAAACAATGCGGAAAATACACCTAGAACCTAAAAGTCAATATACCAAAACATCTAACAATGAACCAAAGTTTAAACAAGAAGGGTTACAACCACAAACTAATGAACTAACAACTAACTAGAAAAGTCTAAGTCCAGAATGTGGACATAGACGAAACAGAACTCATGGCAGCCCAGAAGAACTGGCTCACCCTTGAATTCGAACGACGATCACTTATCTTCTAAGCGAGGTCTGTCAATAGCCGCTTGAATATGCCCTGTACTCAACAAAGAAAGAGCAACTGCAGTATCAGTACAACCACAGTGTACTGGTAGGATCACGCGGCTATCCCACTAAGTGCAACATACATAAGTCAAAACAACAATATAATCACATGCTTATATCGAACATATACAATATCATCATCATTTACGAACAACGAACAGTTTCACATTTCTCAAGATACACAATTATATCAAATCATTGGTCTTCTCATGGAACCCAAACCCAAACATTTAGCATACCGGAACGTGGTACCTGATTCAATGTTTATGCCGGAATGTGGAAACCGATCCCATATTTATGCCGGAACGTGGCAACCGATCCAAGTTAGTGTGTCGGAACACAACACCTGATCCGTTCAACAAGCCACAATCACAATCACAAAGTACATTCTCATAATCATACAATCAAGTCATGATTCATGGCATTCATCATTCATATTTCCTCATTTACAATTAATATGATCAATAATGCAATATTCGCATACAAACAAGTATCATAATGAATCAAGAACAAATATACATCACACAATCATAGAATCACAACCATCACCTACCTCGAAACAAGCTTGAAACCCTAAGAAACTTGATCCTTCCCTTTCTGGATTCGTTCCGCTTGTTCTTGGTCTACAAATAATTAATATAATATGGGAATCAATAAACAATCACTAATGACCCAGATTAGTAACAATTCTAACAACCCTAGATCATACCCATGATCCCACTACCCAAGTTAGGGCTTTTTTCACCATAGTTTCTAGATTAAAACCCTCCCCCATTGATAATTACCCATTCGATTACGTTCTACTAATCGAAAAATGGATTCAGGGAGTTAAAATCTTACCTTTAGCCTCAAGAATGGTGGAAAACTGTCAAGAAAAGCTCTGGGTTCATTTCTTAGCTCTCAAGTTTGAAAATTGCAGAATAAACTATTTTTGAGGTTTATTTACGACTTTAAGTCGCGTCTGGCCGGCAACAACGGTCACCACCCCGGTACAGTGGCCCCGTCCTGGCGACCAAAATCACCACCAAAGCGGCTTGCATGAAGCAGTGACCAAATTAAAGAATTCCAAAACCCCATTTCATAACACGCCTTCAACCAACAACACTCAGAAACTACCCGTTCACGCTAAGATAAATTTTGGGAGTTCTACTCACCCGAATTCAATTTTGTAAAGTTGTACGGATTCATTAACGACTTATCTAACTACTCATGTAATCAAAATCATAAATAGATCACCCAATTGATAGAAAATTTTTCTAGACTTTAATGACTCTGATTTCATCCAAATGTGAACTAGGTTGGGAAATCTCAAGCTACTACGAAAAAGTTTTCCGACCTAAAAAATTTTCCCGTTGACTTTTCTATAATGACGAAACCCGGTCGTTACACTAAATTACATGGAATGAACTATACCTAATCTAATAGTAAGCAATAAATTGTAAACCTTCATTGTACAAATTTTACGTGGTGATACTTAATAATACTTTTTTATCTAAATTTAACAGACTTTACCTAAACTCATACATTTTTAGTTTGTCGGTGCAACAACACTTTATGCTATCTTCATAATAGTTGAGTTTGAATAATGCTTTCATAGTGTTAGAGAATGTGCAAAATAGAACTTTATCCATTTGGTCTCAAGCTAATTCTTATTTTCTTTTGAATTTGAGTTTTCTTGACTCATCACCTAATCCAACCACTAAGTTTTGTATGAAAACACATAAGTAACATATTTGGGACTTTAAAATAATCTCTCATTCATCAATGAACTTACGATATATAGTGTAACAACTAGGAAAATGATAGGTTGAACTAGAGCCTTAACGTTTGTGTTAGTGTGACTTTAGGTTGATGTTTAGGCTATATTAGAACCTAAGTAGGGCAAGGTGGAAGCCTAGGGTGCAAGCAAGGACCTAGGCAAACAAGTTGGAGTGAAAGAAACCTTGTTTTTGAGGGGATGTTTGGCAATGAGAGTACTTGATCACCCAAGGGGCTGGGCGAGTCACCTTTGTGCCCTTGTGATCGCCTAGTGGCTGCCCCATTTGGCCAAGATGCTGGACCAAAGGGCGAGCTAGGTGCAATCTCCCCAACCAACTAAGCTTGTCGTCCATTTCCCCTCTAGTCCGCCAAGTGGACTGCTCAAAGTGAGCTCACTGGAATAAAGGGAGAGCCAAGGGTGCACTTGGCGAGCCCAAGTGTCCATAGGGCGAGCTTAGACGGGCAAGGGGAAGAATTTTAAGTTACAACTTTAAGGGTCCTTGGTTCTTTTCCTAAGTTAAGTCCCTATTATTCTATTACTTTCCTAGCAACTATATAACCCTTTTTAATAACTTTTTAGACTTGAATTCTCTCATTCTAGTCACTCCAAATAGAATAAAAAAAGAAATCCACCTCCTCTCAAATATTTTTCTCTCTAGAAGTTCCCAAAGAAGAAGAAGAAGAAGAAGAAGAGGGAGCTAGGGTTTTGAATTCAAGGCGTTTTTTCATCAAATTTCTTGGGAAATCTTAGTAAATGTTTGGTGATCCTTCATCTAGGGTTATCTTTAACCCTAGAGTCAATTTCAAAGTTTTCAAGTTCATGAAAGATCAAGGGGTTTACTCAATCTCATGGGTTCTTTCTACAAACGATTTCAAATGGTTACTAATGTCATATATTGATTGTATTGGTATTTAATTGATGATTTATGATGAAAATACTCTATGAACCCATGATTTCTCTCAATTCCTAAATTGTGCCTTTATGAAGTGGGTTTGTTGATTATGAAAGCTTATGATTGGAATATGTCTAAATTGCTTTGGGTTATTGAATTGTATCATTGTCTATGCCTTAATTATGGTAAATTGTTGGTGTGTTGATGATTTGAGATTCATGGCCTTAGAAGGCAAGTTATGGCTAAATTACATGTTAAAGTAGAATTGTGCTAGAGATGTTGATCCATTTGAAAGGTGGAGGTGTTAATTACTATGTATGATTATGATGTGAAGGATATGCATGTATTTCAATAATAGAATGATGATAATGTATACAATGTAAATGTGTTATTGTTGATAGTATATTCTCAATTAACACTCATGAATGATGGCGATAAAATGTGAAGGGCTTCTATGATGTGATGTTTTATCTTGAATCGATAGGCTATGTCATTCCTTTCATATATGATTAATGAATGTGTCTTTACTTGATGGATATGAATCGATATGCTTGAGGCATTCCTTTCACAAATGATCTAATGTAATGAAGACTCTAGAATCGATAGGCTAGTTGCATTCCTTTCTAAATGAGTCAATGTACCATGAATCGATAGGCTAGTGGCATTCCTTTCATGAGTATAAGAATGTAATGAGGGACCATGAATCAACATGCTTATGGCATTCCTTTCCTGAGGACCCTAGAGTTATCCTTGAACGTACCATGGATCGATAGGCTTATAGCATTCCTTCCTTGGTAATGATGTATAAATGATTGATAGGCTTGTGGCATTCCTCTCTAGTACACTAATGTAATGTGAATGAATTAGTTTATGGGAATGAAGGCTAAGCACCGAGTGGATATAGTTAGATGGAAAATCTCCCAATGTTAGGTTAGAGTTCCAAGGAACATATTACTATCCCAAAACTATGTGCCCACATAGGATATTAGCCAGCAGATTCCATCCGAGGTAATGTTATCGTTCTACCTTAGACAAGTGGAACACCTCTTTACGGTGTAGGGCTATATGACACCAGATTCCATGTCTAGCTTGCATGGTTTATGTCGGTTAAACACTTATTCACATGATGTGAGATGTGCATTATAGTTTGTTGAGGGGTTCTATGAAGTGTAGGTGGTAGTATGGGATGCCATCTATACATTGCACGAGTAGGCTTTGATAGGGTCATAGTGAGTTCTCTAAGTCTTAATGACTAATGTATGAATGTCCTCTAAATGAAATAATTGAAGAATGTTGACTCTTAAATGCTTAATGTGATATGCATGCTATACTTGGGTTATATTATGAGTTATATTCCCTTGTCATGCCTTATGAAATGTTATGTCTCTTATGTATGGCTATGGTGTAAAGGTGAAAAGGAAGGAATGGAAGTTCACCTTAGGTGACCTTAATGTGGTGCCTTTGTGTGGATGGCGGTATGGGACGCCGGTATGGGACGCCATCCATGCATTGCACAAGGTATAGCATGAGGGTTACTTAAGGTGAAAGTTCAAGATGAAGGTAATGGTTTACATGATGATCTTGTCTAAATGTGGAGTTATGAATTGTATGATGATTATACTTGTATTGTATGTCTCTCATGCTATTGTTCATGGTATTTCTAAAAAGTGGCATAATGCATGGTTTCCAACCAAAATGTCCCTTTTAAAGCATGTTTTTGCATGGTCATCATACTGAGTACATTTCTGTGTGCTAATCCATATTTCTCTTATTTTTACTACAAGTGAAGGTTCCAGCAAGTGATTGCTTCTGATTAGATTGAAGTGCTTGGATTGATATTCCTCCAAGGCTAGAGTGGTACGTCCTCATAGATCGAGGACAAGTGTCTTTTTTTAAGTTTCTCCCCTTTTTTCATGTAATAGACAATTAGTAGTTTTACTATTGTAAAGGGTCGTGTCCCTACTTATGTTCTTGAGATTGTGTCTAAGATGGCCATGTGAGACTTAGACTTCCACTGTGTCTTTTGAAAGATTGTTAAATGAATGTTTTGAATCGTATGATTTTAAATGCAAAGTTTTAATTTCGTACTATTTCTATTACCTATGCAATGAATGAATGATATGAGGCTTGTATAAGACCCCTTCGGGGTCGAGTACGCCGTGTTACGACTAGGTGGTGCTCTCGGGTCGTGACATATCGTTTCGTAGTTAATTTGAATATATTATTATTATTACACATATTTTATAGTGATATATGCCTAATCATATTGTGTATGAGAGTTTACATGAAACGAAAATAGAAGCACTTAATTTTTAAGATGAAACAAAATATTTTAGGATTAAATAGGAATAACTTAGTAAACTATACCCTATATTTATTATTTTGCTTCATGAACGTGTGGGACATAGCGACAAGAAAGGTAAGAAATATTTCAATTAGATCCAAAGATTTTATTATTTTCCAAATGCATATATTACTTATAGAGTTTGAAAAACAACGGTCTCAGATGGAAATTTTTTCTTAAAATTAAAATTGATAAAATTGATCATAAAACAAATTTACTCATAATTTTGCATCACAAAAGCAATAAAAATAAAATTTAAACAAATTAAATATTAAAATCATTTTTTTTCTTGAGAAAAAAAATTAAGGATTCATTTAAAATTTTACTTTAGGCCGCAAATCATATTGAGCCGCCCCTGTGTAAATGTAGTACTTCTTCTATTTCATAGGACACAAATCATATTGAGCTGCCCTGTGAATGTAATACATTGTCAACATTACTAAAAAATGTCAAGTGTATTTTATGATAATTAATGTTATCAATACAAATATTTATCGTAAACTTTGAGAAATACTAGAGTTTGGAGAAAATGCTCTTTAACATCCTTTATAAAAGTAATAAAATGGACCCCATATTTACAGAAAACTTTTGTTTACTTTGGGAAACATTAGAATTCTAATTATGAGAAAAAATAAATAGTACTCCTAATATTGAGTGATAATAATGCTAGAGTTAATATTGGCCTTGCAAAAATGTTGGTTGGTCAACTTTGAAAGAAAAATAGTACTTCTATAAGATTTATGAGAATTTGTAATGATCTATATGTTACTAAGAAGTTTACTTGTAATTATAACAACTTAACAAGTAACATAATTGGTAAAGTATTTTTTTTGCCATAATATATTGATGCATCCTTTATTTTGGTCGCAACTAGTATTTATACGGCCTCTAATTTTTTGGATGTGCGCAAGTCACATCAAGTGATTTTCCTTGTGCAATTTCTAATCATCTTTGATATTTTTTAAAGTGGATTTCTGAATTGTGCATTATTCAACCTAACATACATGTGCAACACACGTGTAGAAAAAATAATATACTTAATGATGACATAAACGTACTACATATTAAAATAATCAATAATTTAAAATATTTTAAAGTATAACGTAAAAAAAAAGACAAGTTGCAATGATTTCATGCACGACAGAGTGATCAAAGAAAATCACCCAAAAATATGGTGAAATTAAGTAGTCTATCATTAATTATTTGTTTTGAACTCAAATTTTGAAAATGAATAAATTCTTATAATTTTATATTTTTTCATTTAATAGGCTCGTATATGGCATAAATTCAGCAAGTCTGTTTGTAAATTCAGAATAGTGAATAGTTAACAAAATATCAAAAAGAAAAATCTTAAAAGGTTATAAAACCTATCGCTATATCGATCAAATCAAGTACCCCCAATCCTACTGTTAATACGCTCAAAACTTTCAAGTATCTCTGTTTCTTGCAGGTTTTGTAATCATGCAATCAACAACAGGTAAGTTTTTAATTACTCAAAGTATTCTATTCTTCAAAGAATCAAATTTTTGCAATTTCTCTTCTTCTTCTTTTTTTCATTCTTTTTCTAGCATGCATGAAGGAATTCGAAAAAAGGAACATTTTGTTTTCTAGTTTCCTTAATTTTTTTTCCTTTGGAAGAAAATGAGTGATGAGTGTAAAAGTTTTAGAAAATCAGAAGAGGTTGGAAAATGAGACCAACACTTATTCTCTTCCATTCCCTATCTCATACACTCATCTCTCATTTTTTGCCGAAGTGAAAAAAATTGGGGGAAGATGAAAAACAAGAAGTTTCTTTTCTTGGATGCCTTCATGCATACACTAGAAGGAGATAAAAAAGAAGAGATAAAGCTGCAAAAACTCAAATCTTTGAAGAATAGAACACTTTAGATAATTAAGGACTTACCTAATTGTAGATTAGCTGGTTATAAAACTTGAGAGAAAAAAAGATACATGAGAGTCTAGAGAGTATTAACCGAAGGATTATAGATATTCGAGTTCATCAATATGGTGATAGGTTTTATAACCCTTTGAAATTTTTCTTTTTGATATTTTTGTTGACCATTCAATATATATTTTAAATTTATTATTGACAGACTTATATGAATTTGTGGTACATACGAGCCACCTATTAAATGAGAAAATACTAATTATAAGAATTTCTTTCATTTCAATATTTGATTCTAAAAAGTCTAATTAATGATAGAGACTTCCTCAATCTTGCCATATTTGCGGGTGAATTTACTTTGATCACTCTATTCTGTATGCAATCACCGCAATTATGTTATACCTTTTAAATATTTTTAATTTTTTAATTATTTTAACCTATAGTGTTTTTACGTCTTTTTTAAGTATAATATTTTCTCTACACATACATTGCACATATATGTTGAGTCGTAAAATAAATTGAAGAGTTTTTCCACATATAATTAGTTACTGAGGCTTGAAAGTCTACAAATTATCAACAATAGGAGTACTTCAGTTGAAAATAACAATAGGTTTTATATGCTTTGATTTTTTTTCTATAATCTTTTTTGCTGAGATATTGATCCTTGTTCTCGATTCAACTTTAACTACAAAGAATCGATCTTATTGTTCCATACGTGAAATAGATAGATTTTTATTGACCATTTAATATCTTGTATATACTAGTGGACTGTTCTAAATTTGCCTCATGTAATGGCCAATTAAAATAGACAATACTAATAATATGAACTTCATTTTCAAAATTAGAATTCTAAAACCAAATTTTTTTGTGACGAAAATTTAATATTGACAATAAATGTTTAATTATACAATTTTATTTGAAGATCATTTTCCCTTTAGGTGAAGAGATGATACTATTGGGGGACAATTCTTATAATAGGAACAAGTAATGTAGAAAGGATAAAATAATTGAACTGTTAGTATAGTAAAAAGGGATAAATTTAAGTTCTTTAATAATACCTTATTTCATTTTACTTGTTTAATATTACTTTATTGATCAGAGTCCAAACATCTTCATTGACAAGCTGCACAAATAACATTTTCAATTATTATCTTTTGCCTATGTCAAACTTAGGCTGCACATTTTCATAAAAAAAATTGTACTACAAGGTAAAAGAATGTGTATGTGTGTGAGTGATTTGAGCACTTTCAACATATTAAATAAGATTGTACCATTCACATGCCAATAGATGTTACACTCTAATCCAAATGAAGGATAAAAGAAACAAATTAAAAATGATTTCAAATACATGTCTATGTAAATAAATAAGCATATTCCTGAGGCACTAACACTTGCTAGGTCAAAGTGCAAAAGAACAAATGCATAAAAGGTAAAAACTCGAAAAACAAAATTAGATTTCGGAATAATTAAAGTCACCATCACATAATCATTGTCCTTTATTGTAAGAGAAAAAATGGACTAAATTTAATGTTTCTTTTTCGTATTTATACCTCATCTTAGCTACTGAGTTATTCATTTCTCAAACTTGAATTGAAAAACACAAAACAAATTCAGTAAAGGCAGACACACATATTAATCTAAAGAAATAGTTTTGGCTCATTATATCACAACGATCATGTTGAGTTCATTGTAAGTTTCATATCTCGACCTATAGTCACTCAAAGACAACTTTAACATTGCTCTAACACTCCTCTTTCCCGAGGTACATTCATGACAAAGTTAAACCCATGATTAATATCTAGTTTCTAGAAAATGAAATTCATTGTTCATGCAAATGAAAAGCCAATCATTACGATGATTCATAGAGTACATGTTTCATTCATTTCAATTTTTTTTGAATTCCTATAGTAATTGAATCAATAAATACTACTTAGGAGACTTACAAGTTTCTTCATAGCGAAATTAGATCTACAACAATCATGACTCTTGACACCATTCGTTGGGAATTCCGACAAGATGGATGAATCCCTATCTTTTAATAGTCTAGAGATCATTTACAAAGATGCATATTGTGTTCTCTCTTGTAAAACCTGGCCGTCAACTGATAAGGGAAAATCCTCTTTGTTCCTACAATCATATTTGTGTATTTATTAATAAGGGTTAGGGTTAAAAATGGTAGGCATGTAATGGGCTAACAGGCTAATTAATTAGCATTTCTTGTGAATGGACTCGGCCCAATAGTTATTTCTTACAATCCCATTTGAATTGACACATATACAACAATTACATATAATTGACAACATATAGCCCAATATTAGTTAGCAATTAGTAGACAAATAAAAATTTGCACATATTAGCACAAAAGTAATATATCAACATTTTAAAATTATATTTTAAAATAATAGACGATTTTTAATATCATTTCTCTTTTAACTTCCAACCATTTCTCCTTAAAACTTGCAAAAGATTATTTAGAATTATCTTTCTCCTTTCTATTTTTTTTTAAATAATAAAATATATATTTGGTATCATCTTTCTTCTAACTTCCAACAATTTCTACTTAAAACTAGCAAAATATAATTTAGAATTATCACTTTCCTTAAATTAGCAAAAAATATTTGATATCTACATGTTTAACCAATGTAACCTGTATTCACAAGAATAGTTTGTCTTTATACTCTTTTAAATTAGGAATGTAATTTTAAGGATATATGTAGCAGTTTGATTTTTATTATGTATACATTAATTAAAATGCAATTTATTTTTGTATACATTTATTTAACATATTGATTCAGTTGACATATACTTATTTTATTTGATTTAAAATTTATTGTATATTGATTATGACATGGCAATGCAGTTTGTATACATTATTTGTATACATAAATAAGATATTTTTACGAGTTCTTCACAATAAAATAGTTCCGTGAGATCTACCCAAATATGGTAGTTCACGTTGTTTAAATTTTGTTCCCCTTAAGGAATTTATGAAAGTAATATTTTTTTTAAAAAAAGGAACCAAAATACCCCCTCTATTATGGTTACACACATTTCTTAACTAAATTACATGGAATCAAAGATACCTAAACTAATAGCAAGCAATAAATTGTAAACCTTCATTGTATAAATTTTACGTGGTGATACTTAATAATACTTTTTTGTCTAAATTTAACAGACTTTACCTAAAGTAATACTTTGTTTAGTTTGTTGGTGCAACAACACTTTATGCTATCTTCATAATAATTGTGTTTATAATGCTTTTATAGTGTTAGAGAATGTACAAAATAGAACTTTATCCATTTGGTCTCAAGCTAATTCTTATTTTCTTTTGAATTTAAGTTTTCTTGACTCATCACCTAATTGTACCACTAAGTTTTGTATGCAAACACATAAGTAACTGATCCTGGGCATATTTATATGCCCAATTACTAAGAATTACCCATCTTTATCATAAGTTTTAGGACGTTCATTAATCTAACTAGCATGTTTCGGCTTAAGATTGTGATGATTGCATACTAACATGCTTGATTAGTAATTTTGCAGGATTCATAAGGAAGTGATCGAGTCAAGGAACAAAAGGAGTTGACAAACGACTAGTAAGGCTAGGAGCAACTTCTGGCGCGAAGCCCCAGCGTCAAATGGTGCAGACCAGGCGTGACGCGCCAGTTTTTTTTCATACTGGGGCTACATTTGGGCACACTGGCAGCGCGGCGCCTCACCCTTGTTCTGACGTTTCCAATAAAAACATTATTAAAAAGGATTCCTAATTGTAATAGACTTCAACTCTATTGTCCCTAACTATTATAAATAGACCCTTAGGGCTCCATTGTTAGGGTTCGACTTTTATTTGGTGTGCAAGAGCAAGATTCGTCTTTTGTAATATGTTTTGATCTTTTAAACTCTTCTATTTTTTGGAAATTGTATGAACAATTGTATTTTGTGTTTTTCTAATAGCATGAGTGGCTAAACGCCCTAGTTCTGGGGTTGTACCTACGAATGGATTGTTGATTATTAAAGGTTTTATGAATTAATTCTTGGTTTTCATTATAAGTTACCTCTATATTCTTGTTTTAGTATTTTATGCCTGATTACCATAAGATAAATACATTGTCTAATCTTAAAATCGAGAGAGGAGGGATTAGATAGACCAGAGAATATAGAGAGCTCGATCGACCCATTTGATTGAGGTGATTTGTGTTTAGGAGTGACGCCCGGACGAATAACTTGCTTGGTTACGAAGATGAAATACAAATTCTCGCCAGTTAGTCTATTTATCCCCGCTCAATGATGTAGTTAGATAACTAACTGAAGTAGGCGAGTAGAGGTGTGTAGCCCGACTCATACAATTAACCCTATAAACCAGTAACTTGACAACTGAAATTAATTCTAAGCCAATAATATGATACATGATATTCAATATATGTTGCAGCCCTGGAATTTCTCTTTACTTGCTTGAAACATCATCTTAAAGTCGTTCACATTTAGTTACATTTATTGAGTTTAGAATTAGTAGTAGTTAGCAATCAATCATCAACTCTTGAAAAGGTTACTTTTACTTTTATTTGTAGAATTAAGTGTTAAATATAAATTGATCATAAGTCCCTTGGGAACGATCACTCGTTTCTTAAAGAATCTATATTACTTGCGCGACCACGTACACTTGCGTGTATACTGGAGAGCAACAAGTTTTTGGCGCCGCTGCCAGGGACTTAGAAATTAACTATTTGTCTAAGTTGTAGTTTTTTCTTTTTATTTATTTGAGTTTTGTTTTTATAAGTTTTTTTTTCTTAACATATATATATATTTTTTATTTTTTATTTTTTTGAATAATTTGATACTCTTATTGATATGGATGATTGGGATAAATCGTGGTTGGTTGATGAATGTCCTTTATGTGATATATGTGGTCGTCAATATATTCATTGGAATGGTTGTCCTAAATCTTATTCCCTTCCCCCCGAACCCCTATTATGATTCTTATGTTATTTGTGACGTTGGTAGGGACGATGAAGTGGAGAATGCAAAACAAGAGGCGCGCAATGTGAATTCACTTATGGAATGTACGGACATGTTGGACAAAAATTAATTCAAAAATCGCTGAACAAATATTTGAATGTGTGGAAGAACAAAAAATAATCACGAAACTGTGAGATGCACTTGACGCTATTCAATTGGAAATTACTATCCTAGAAATTATAGCCTAACAAAGAGAAAGTTATGAAGAACAAACTCAACTTCTAAAGTTTCATGAGTCTATCCGTGATGGTCTGACATACATGACAAGCCAACTGATTGAAGAAAGAGTTGAGCTCACACAAGAAATAGATCAATTTGGCTCAGATATTCATGACTTGGAGACTCATTTGAACAAAAAGATTGAGGCGTCAGATGCCCAATTATCAATTGTCGTGGATGATGATCAACAAGTGGACCAAAAAGAGAAATTTCAACCATTAAACTAGACTTTATTCCTTAATATTGATGTTGAGAAAGAGTACAAAAGTGAGAATGTTGTAAATAATGTTGCTTTATAGTTGAGGCATTTTGAATCTCATTCAAAACACTTTTCTATATCATTTGAACTAATAGATGAGTGTATAGATGAGATACAAGACCCTTATATCCTAACGTTTTTTAGTCCACGTAGACAAAACAACATTCCTCACATAAGGGCCCAGAAGTGTAAGATGCGACATATATTACTTGGTTCCTTTTTCTTTATACCAGCGCCCCTAGAGAGGAGCAGAAAAGTTGATGCAAAGTTAGAGGTACAATTCATAAGTTCAAAGTGGAAAGAAAAGTAGTGAATTTACTTGTGTTGTGCCGCAACGTTAAATTAGGCTCTTATTGGGAGGCATCCCAATTTATAGTGTAACTTCTTATTTTATTTTTAATTTATTAGTGTCATTTTTTTTCTTTTGGTTTTGTTTTTACAGGTTTTGGAGAAGGAGTATCCGAAATTTAGAGCTAAGGAGCACGTTTGAGCTTAAGTGTGGGGTGCGTACGAGCCTTGATGAAAATAAAGAGAACATGCTACTAGCTAGGCCTAAGGGTCTCAGGGAGTTTTTCTAACCCTTGTTTTAAATTTTATTTGATGCTTTGCGGAAGTAGCATCTTTTTAAGTGTGGGGTGGAAGAATGAATTCCTAGTTTTTACTATTTAATTGAGTCTTTTTCTTTTTTTTAGGATAGGTTCCTTATCTTTTGTTTTCGATTCTTTTCCTGAGGATAGTCCTTTTGAACCGAGTGTCTTTTATTTTTTTAGGAATAATTTTTTATTTTTTATTTTTTTGAGAGAAAAGAAAAGACCCTTTTGAGTGGTGTGATACTTGCTATTTAGGTCTAATTTTCTAGTAGTACTTTCTTGTGAATGCTTGATAAAAAAATATGCAGACTCTTTGACACCTAAGCTCATGGTTGTGACTTTGTATATAATTTATTTTATTTTGTAGTTTGTTATGATTCTGGAATTGATCCATCTTGATTGATACTTGTGCCATGTGTGGTGAAAATTTCTTTATTCCATGTTTTGCATTTTAGTCTAGAACTTGCCTTGCATGTTATTGAAGCGAAATAAAAAAAGTGTTGATTTGCTTAGGAGATGATAATAGGTTTTCTTTGATTTGTCTGGTAAATTTTAGCCATTTCAGATATTATATCACTAGTTAGCCTTTTTGAGCGTATAGCCTTTTGTTGGTAGCCATTTTGCCCTTGACTATTTGTTGAATCCCTAGTTTTTGCACCTTGCTTTCTTGAGCATTATAGCATAGACTTATTCTAATTATCAATTTTGAGAAAAAGGGATGGTTGAGTGAAAAGGTAATCAATGATAGCTACAAAGTGCTTAAAAAACCCTTTTTGAAAGAATGTGATGTAAAAAAAGAAAAGAAAAAGATGAATAAAAGAAGTTACCTTGATGATGGCCTTGTTTCTTCCAAGGATATCGTGCACCTTAATGCATGTAAAATACGTAAGTTGAGGGTGACTATTATGAAGGAAAACTTTAAAAAAAATTAAAAAAAAATGATTGAAACATTCTTGAGATGATGAGAATTACTTGTGAAATAATTGTTGAATAGAGGGCTGAAAATAAAGAAGAAAATAATGGGTGATGAAGTCTTAAACTGCAAAGTGCTTAAGGAAGTGTAAGTCACTATTATATAGTTTTCCTACCCGTCCCTTAGCATACATTACAACCCGTTAAATTCCTATTTGATTCTATTCGAGCATGCTTAACTAGTGGAAATGTACATAATGGGCAAACTTATGGTTCTTGGTGCATACATGTGAATTTTCTTTGTGAGTATGAAAGTTGTTCTTGATATGAAGTCCTTAATATATATTCAATCTTTTGAATTGAGTGTGTGAACTATTTCTTCTTGTGAGGGCACCTGTTTCATGATAGATAGGTATTTTATTAACTTTCTTTGATGAGAGTAGGGGAGCAAGCTTAAATTTGATGAGTTCAAAGTCTTTCCTTGAGGTAGGAGGTTAGAGGTTTGTTGTTTATTTGGATGTCTTGCGTAATGATTGAGAAGAGTACTTGGTGTTTTGAAATTGGTAAATGGACTAATTGATTGTATCAACCCAAGTGATGACATTCCTAGTATGATTTTTGAGATGAACTTTAATGTTTGCTCGAGGACGAACAAAAGTTTAAGTGTGGGGTGTTGATGTGAGGCTAAAAATACATATTTTTAATCATTATTTGCCTCACATTTATTATTTATATCTGTCATTTTTGAGCATGGATTTTATGGATTGTGCTAACTAATGTATTTTATTTGTAAGAGTAAATTGGTGTAAAGTTGAAGAAGTTTGAAGCTAAAACGAATTAAATATGGAAGATTGAAGAAGGAAATCAAGCAGACAGCTTAATGGATTAAATTGAATATTATATTCATATTTATATGCAGATAGCCAAAGAACGCCAATTGATATTGGCCTTGCCACATGGCAGCAATTGAAGGAACAAGAACGTGAGGCGGTTCGGCAAATACAGTTTCACGCATTTTGGTTTTGGATTCCTAATTTGCTTTGTACTCAATTATTTTATTTAGGGTTTACTATATATATAAATAGTCCATAAAAATAATTATTGGAGACATTCAATTAGAGGAGATCAATCAGAGGGCATCAAGTAAAAAGTCGTCAATATTTTTTAGGGTTCTTTTCTTTCTGTTGTTTTCTTAGAGATTAGTGGCTAAACGCCCTTGTTCTGGGGCTGTAGCCACAAATTAAATGTTGATTATTTGAGGTTTGTGAATTAATTATTGGTTGTCATTATAAGTTACTTCTATATTCTTGTTTTAGTATTTCTTGACTGGCCATCTAGAGATAATAGAGAACTCGATCGACCCATTTGATTGAGGTGATTTGTGTTTAGGAGTGACGCCTGGACGAACAACTTGCTTGGTTACGAAACATGATAAAATATAAATGCTCACCAGTTGGTCTATTTATCCCCGCTCAACGATGTAGTTAGATAGCTAATTGGAGTAGCCGACTAGATGTGTGTAGCCCGACTCATACAATTAACCCTGTAAACTAGTAACTTGACAACTAAAATTAGTTCTAAGCCAAGAATATGATTCATGCGCTGCTCTGGGATTTTCCAACTATTGTAGGTAATTTTATTATTTTGTTCTTGCATTCTTTTCTTTTGACACTCTTAAATAAATAATTTGACCAATATACTTTAGTAAAAATAGTTAATTAACAAGTCTTTTGGGTTCGATAATCTGGTTCTTTTAAGAGTCACTATATTACTTACGCGACCATGTACACTTGTGTGTGCAATTGAGAGCAACAAGTTTTTGGCTCCGTTGCCGGGGACTTACAAATTGATTTATATTCAATCTTCTTAAGTCTACAATTAAAATATTAAGGTATTAATTACTTGATCTTAGCTTGTTTATTGCAGGCACTTGACTTTCAGGTCTTGCTCGGAAAGGAGAACTTGTTGAACCTTACAATGAACTCGAAAGAGTTTTATGCCAGTGCAGAAAAATGGTGAATCAAGGACAACATGGAGAATTGGGGCTAGGTCTTCCGGGAAACATTGATGATGATAATCAAGACAACTTGAATAACCCGAAAAATGAGAATAACCAAAGTAACCCGAATAACCAAGGAAATTTGAATAACCAAGGAGTACCTCCTGTCGTACCCGCAAGACCAGTCCGTGATGTGGCAGTCCCACTCACAGCCAATTTGGCATCTAGTATTAGGAAACCTCCACTGGGGGATAGATTTGAACTAAAGTAGAGCATGGTACAAATCCTCCATTCTAATGGGCAATTCAATTGTCTCCCCCACGAGGATCCTCAAATCCATCTTAGGACCTTCATAGATATTACCAATACATACATCCCAATTGGAGTCTCATTGGACTATGTGAGGTTGACTTTGTTCCCGTACTCATTGTTAGGAGCTTCAAGGCGTTGGTTAGACTCTGAGCCACCAAACTCGATCACTACTTGGGATGATCTAGCAAAGAAGTTCCTAAGTCGATTTTTCCCATCCAAGAAAACCGCTAAGCTGAGGGGTGAGATAATAAACTTTGTTCAAAAGCAAGGAGAGGACATGTACCAAGCATGGGTGCGTTTGAAACAAATGTTGAATGCTTGCCCACACCACATGCAAATCAATGAAATACTTTCTCACACTTTCTTTAAGGGTTTAGACTATAATGCTCGTGCTCTTCTTAATAGTGTAGCAGGTGGACAAGACCTATCCATAACAAGTGAAGAGTTTTTTGCCTTACTCGATAAACTTTTTGAAGGGAACCAAGGGTATAAGGGGGAAATGTCTAGAACCCCAACACAAAAGGCTGCAGGGATCTTAGATGTAGACCAAGCTACTGCCATAAATGCCAAATTAGATGCAATGCAACATAACATGGCCTTACATTTTAAACAAATGGCTTTAAATTAGGCACCGATAAACGTAGTACAACATGCAACAAATTGGTGTAAGGTATGTGGTAATGGAACTCATGAAATCGAGCAATGTGACATAAACTCGATTCCATAAACTATGTGGGTAATGTACAAAGGGGTGGAGTGCAACAAATTATGGTAATACTTACAACCCTAGTTGGAAGAATCATCCTAACTTCTTATGGAGTGGTAACCAAAACCAAAATCAGGCGCAAGGGGTTAACCAATACCGTTCTCAAGTGGCTAGGCAACAATACTACAATCCTAACCAAGGCTCAAATCCTTGTTCACCAAAATGGGGGATGACCAATGAAGAGCTACTCCAAAACCTCATGACTGAAATAAGACCAAATTAAATGCTAGACTAGATAAGCAGGATGAGAACATTAGAAACATCCAGATGTCCCAAATGAGTTTAGAGAAATAAATTGCGCAAGTGGCTAATTCTTTGAACTTGCGTCCCCAAGGTGGGCTGCCCGGTGATACTGAGCCCAACCAAAAGCAATGGCATGCGGTAAGTACTAAAAGTGGGCTGCAATTAGAGGAACTAGTTCCAAAGAAGAGAGACACTTAGGTAAGTAACAAAGAAAAGAAGGTGGAAGAGGTAGTAAAAAGCTTCAATGTTGAGGTACCCGTTCCTCAAAAGAAATTACCATCTCCATTTACACAGAGGCTGAAAAGCAGAGTGAAGATGAAGGCTTCGATAAATTTCTCTCTCTCCTTAAAAAGGTTCATATTAATCTACCTTTGGTTGACATTTTGCAGGGTAGCCCGAAGTATGCTAAATACGTGAAGGACATTGTGGCTAGCAAGATGAGGTTCACGGAATATGAAATTGTGGCAATTACTGAGGAGTACAACTCAAGGATCCAAAACAGACTGCCCAAAAAGTTGAAAGATCCGGGTAGTTTTACTGTGCAAATTACAATTGGGCAAAGTGTTCATGCCCGGGGTTTGTGTGATTTGGGGGCAAATATAAATTTGATGTCCTTATCTTTGAATCTAAAGCTTGGGTTGGGTAGTCCAAAACGAATCACTGTTATTCTCCAACTTGTTGATAGATCCATTGCTAGGCCAGATGGGGTGGTAGAAGATGTGTTAGTGAAAGTAGGTTCATTGATTTTTCTGGTAGATTTTGTGGTCTTAGACTTTGAATCCGATCCTGAAGTTCCATTCCTTTTGGAACGTCATTTCTTGGCCACAGGTAGGGCATTGATTGATGTAGTAGCTGGTCAATTAACCATGAGGGCACATGATATGGTAGAGGTATTTGATATTTACCGCGCTCTAAAATTGCCTTCTATTTATGAAGAGTTGTCTGCTATTACTGTGGTTGATCGCATAGTAGAGTCACAATTAGTTGTTTCCAAAGACCCTTTAGAAAGTGTGCTAGAAGGTCATAAGAGAGATGAAGATATTGAGGCTCAAGAGATAGAAACATTCTGAATCTGGCACTTGTGGAGCCTCACAAGCGAAGAGGAACCATTAGAGCACGACTTAGGGCCACCACCTAAACCCTCCATTGAGGAAGCCCCAAAGCTGGAACTTAAAACACTACCGCTCACCTCAGGTATGCATTTTTGGGTACTAATTAAACTTTGCCTGTTATACTTTCTGCAGAGTTGTCTGAAATACAGGTTAGAGCGGCATTGAGGATTCTAAAACGGAGAAAGAAAGCTATTGGATGGCAGATGGCTGACATTCATGGGATTCGTTCAGCGTTATGTATGCACAAAATCTACATGTAAGAGGATCACAAACCAAGTGCACAACATCAACGTCGACTAAATCCTTTGATGAAAGAAGTGGTGAGAAAAGAGGTCACAAAGTATCTAGATGCTAGAATTGTGTACCCAATCTCTGATAGTAAGTGGGTAAGTTCGGTACAATGTGTTCCCAAGAAGGGAGGTATCATAGTGGTAAGGAACGAAAAAAATGAGTTGATTCCTACTAGAACAATGACCGGGTGTAGAATTTGCATGGATTACCAAAAACTAAATGATGCTACCTAGAAAGATCACTACCCTGTTCCCTTCATTGATCAGATGTTGGACCGACTAGTAGGGCAAGAATATTATTGTTTCTTAGATGAAAATTCCGGTTACAACCAGATCTTAATTGCCCCAGAGGATCAGGAAAAGACCACGTTCACTTGTCCTTATGGTACCTATGTTTTCAAACGCATGTCATTCGGACTTTGCAATGTACCGGCGACTTTTCAAAGGTATATGATGGACATTTTTCATGATATGGTGGAAGACTTTGTAGAGGTGTTCATGGATGATTTCTCCGTCTTTGGGAAGTCTTTTGAGGTGTGTCTCCGGAATCTTGATTAAGTACTTGCTAGATGTGAGGACACTAACTTAGTTCTAAACTGGGAAAAGTGTCACTTTTTGGTTAGAGAGGGGATAGTGCTAGGACACAAGGTGTCTAAGTTTGGTTTAGAGGTTGATAAGGCCAAGGTAGAAGTTATTGAAAAATTGCCCCTCTCATTTCTGTAAAAGGGGTGCGTAGTTTTCTTGGTCATGCAGGATTTTACAGGCAATTCATCTAAGATTTTTCCAAGATTGCAAGACCTATGTGCAGTCTCTTGGAGAAGGAGGTGAGGTTTGACTTTGATGAGATGTGCTTAAAAGCTTTTGAGATGTTTAAGAGGAGCTTAATTGAAGCTCCCATCTTAATTGCTTATTATTGGGAATTACCATTTGAACTCATGTGTGATGCAAGCGACGTAGCAGTGGGTGCAGTGTTGGGACAAAGAAAGAAGAAAGTATTCCACTTGATCTATTATGCAAGTAAGACTCTTGACTCTACACAAGCTAATTATACAATGACTGAAAAAGAGATGCTGGCTCTAGTATTCGCCTTTGACAGGTTTAGATCGTATTTGGTAGGTACTAAAGTGATTGTTTTTACTGACCATGCAGCTATTAGGTACCTATTTAACAAGAATGATGCTAAACCAAGGCTAATTCGATGGATGTTGCTTCTCCAAGAATTTGACCTTGAGATCAAAGATAGGAAAGGTACTGAACATCACATAGCAGATCACTTGTCCAGGTTGGAAGATTTTTCCCATGTGCATGAAGGTGAGCAAATTCGGGTATGCAGACATTGTGAATTTGATGGTAAGTGGAGATTATCCTTCGGGTGCAACCACCCAACAAAAGAAAAAGCTCAATCATGATGCTAAGTTCTATATATGGGATTAATCATTCTTTCTCAAGCAAGGTGTGGACTGGGTAGTGAGAAGATGCATTCCGGAGTCTGAGGTACACAAAGTGCTCGAAAGTTGTCATTCTAGCCCATATGGAGGTCATCATGGAGGAGAGCGCATTGCTCATAAGGTACTACAATCTGGTTTCTTTTGGCCCTCATTATTTAAAGATTATATTGCTTTTGTGAAGGGTTGTGATAAATCCCAAAGGTTGGGTACTATTTCAAGAAGACATGAGATTCTGATAAGTAACATTTTTGACGTGGAAATCTTTGATGTGTGGGGTATTGACTTCATGGGTCCCTTCCCGCCATCTAGTGGAAACCAATATATTCTTGTGGCTTTGGATTATGTGAGTAAATGGGTTGAGGCTGTCGCTCTTCCTTCGATTGATTCAAGGGTGGTGATAAAGTTCATCAAGAAGCACATCTTCACTCGCTTTGGCACTCCAAGGGAAATCATAAGTGATGGAGGTAAGCATTTCATTAACCATCTAGTCAAAAACCTTCTTGCTAAGTATGGTATTCGTCATAAAGTTTCTACAACTTACTATCCTCAAACGAGTGGCCAAGTGGAGGTTTCAAATAGAGAGGTGAAACAAATTTTGTAGAAAACGGTGAATGCGCAGATGAAGGATTGGTCTGAAAAGTTAGATGATGCGTTGTGGGCATATAGGACTGCATATAAGATACTCATAGCGACTTCTCCCTATCACATAGTATTTGGAAAAACATGTCATCTTCCGACGAAATTAGAACACCAAGCTTGTTAGGCAATTAAGAAGTTGAACTTGGACCCCGAGCTGTCTGGTAGAAAGAGAGTGAATCAGTTGCATGAACTTGAGGAGTTTAGGCTCCATGCATATGAAATTGCCAATCTTTACAAAGAAAAGACGAAAAGATGGCATGACAAGCACATAGTTACTCGTACTTTCACTCCGGGAGAAAATGTACTACTTTTTAACTCTAGATTGAGGTTATTACCCGGAAAACTTAAATCTAAATGGACTAGTCCTTTCGAAGTGGTAATAATGATACAACATGGGGCTATTGAACTTAAAGGTGAGACTGGCCCTACATCTTGGTAAATGGGCAAAGAATGAAACACTACATTGGTGTGAACTCGGATCGTGATCGGGAGGCTCTTGAGCTAAATGATGAATGATCCAAGTTGCGTCGTGCCACAACGTTAAATCAAGCACTATACAGGAGGCAACCTGTGAATGATACGTAATAGATATTAGTTTTACTTAATTTTTGAAATTTTAGCTTAGTTTCAAATTCCTAGGTGTAGAGTTTTTATTTTTCGAGTTATTAGTTAGATAGGATTTTAGACGTTATAAAGAAAAATATAAAAAAATAGGTCGTGCAACGACCAAATCTAAGGTGCTGGGTGAGAGGCAACCCACCAGTATAATGTCACATTGTTTGGTTGATGCGCAAGTCATAGGAGGAGAAACCACCAAAAAATTGAAGAAATATGCTCAACACTGGCAGCACATCGCGCCAGGCCTCAGCAAGAACACCGATGGGTGGCGCAGGTAAGGCGCATCGCACCAGATGGGGGTTTTACTGGGGGCATAACTGGCACACTAGCAGTGTGTCGCGCCAGCATTCCAGGTGCAAACTAGGCGCGACGCCCCTAACTCTGTTGAGTAAAACCTTTTTTAGAAAATTCTTGGGAAATTCGTGGGACCCACTAAAAATCCACCCTTTTAACTCCTCCTCCTACCCAAATAAACCCAATTTTCTAAATTTTCTCTCTCTCTCTCTCTCTAAACCGTTCCCTTCCCTAAATTTTCTCTAAACCCAAAAGCTCTTCTTCTTCTTGTCCACTTCTTTTCCTCCCCAAAATCCCAAATTCCCAAATTCCTCCATTAATCCCAACCAAAACCTTCTTCCCTTCCTTTTCCCTAAACTCTAACACCCTTAAACCGATTCTAACCCACAAATTTTCAAAACCCTCTAAACCCACCCACCCCACTTCCTACCCGACCCCCCACCTAATTTTTCCCTAAATTTTTTTGTTTGTTTGTTTTTCTCTTCTTACATTGATCCATTGTTAGGTGTAAAGATGGCTCCTAAGGGTAATAATGTTGCTAGTGGTTCAGGTATTAGGAGGAGCAGGAAATGAGAGGCTACCGAAAGTTCTAGTCGATCAACCAGCAATTTGCCGCCCCAAAAATTTGGCGAGAATGCTTTGATGCACTACGGCAAACACCAAATTGTGACAATGCTGATTTTCTGGCAATAATTGAAAGACCTGCTTATCGTGATATTAGGCATACTTTGTGTGGGGTGAATTCTGTCGCTAGGTGGGATAGGGTTAGAGACATGGGACATCACTTGACTCTCCACTATGGGCACTGAAATTTTGAGGCTCACATTTGGTTGAAAATTGTGTGTAGCACCCTACTACTGTGTAAGCATACGACTGATGTTACGAGGGGAGAGAGTGGTGCTAATATAGCGGTTGATGAAAGGCTTACCGGTGAATGCTGGGCTATTTTGAAACAAAACATGCTTAAGTTTAGGTCCAATAAGTGATGATATTTCTGTTATGGGAGCATCATTACTAGGTACCTACAGGCGTTACTGATTGAGGATGAGGTTCATGATGTGTGTCCCCCCCGTACCCCTCATCTAGTGTGCCACTTAGTTGATGTCACGTGCACTAAAGCACACGATCCATCCCACGGGTCCGTATTGACTGCTATTGATAGGTAAGCTTGTGATGATAGTTGGATGGGGCATATGTTTGGAATGGATGAGTTACAACTGCGGATAGGTGGTCGTTCGGTGACTGAGGATGAAAAGGCTAAACTAGCTGAGAGTTACCCTTTGACGGATAGCGCAATGTACATATGTCGGATGGGCCCAGATTTCGAAGAACCCATTGATGATAATGATGATGCCACTGCTGATGAAGAGGATGGCTCGGATGAGGATGATTCAGCTGCTACTGGCTCGGGAGATGATGATGCTGATGCAGGGGATGTAGATGGTAATGCAGCCTCGATGGCTGTGGATTTTGCCACTAATGTGTCTACCCACTGAGTTGAAGCACGTGGTCTAGAGGCCGAAAGGAAGTTCTCTTTTACCTTTGCACTTTTTTTATTTTGCACACTGATGACAGTGTCTTGTTTAAGTGTAGGGTGGAAGTTGAACTTCATTATACATAGTTTACTGCTTTATTGAGTCTTTTTTATTTTTAGGAGGGTTCCTCACATTTTGTTTTTGGTTCTTTTTCCGAGGATAGTCCCATTGAACCGATTAGGACTAGTTTTATTGCTTTCTTGAGTCTTAGAGTCGTCTAGGAGTGACATTTCCCAATGATGGATGGATGACGACCGTCTTAAGGGAAAATTAGTCATTACAAGTAGAAGTATGAAACCTACCACTTTGGCGCTTTGAAATCTTTTCTTGATAATTGGCTAGACGTCATGAGTGGTAACTCTTTGTTTGCAATATTTAAATGGTGACCTTAAAAACAAACATAATCTCTTTTTCTTGACTCTAAATGGAAAATAAAAAATATATATGGGCTTAATTGTGTAGAAACACCGTAGTGCAATTTATGTGAGTAGCTACAAGTATTGGGCCTTATGTGTGTTGTGATTCCATGTGTGGTGAATATTTGATTAGTTTTGTATTGAATAACATCTAGAACTTTCCTCAAGTGTGCCTAAGGAGTAACTTGTGTGAATTATGGAATATGATTGAGGCGTTTCTTTAAATAGCCACATATGAATTTCCTTATATCCCTCCAAAAAAAATATCCCTAGCTTAGCCCCATTGAGCCTTGTAGCCTTTCTTTTGTTCTAACCCACTAAATTGAGTCGAATCCCTTTTTATTGATACCATTAGTTTGATCCCAAAGTAATCCTTAATGCACTATGTTGAGTTGAAGAAAATGACAACTTTGGTTAAAATGGATAGAGTGGAATTGCTTGGTTTTGTGGAGAAGATCGAGAAAGGTAGACAAATGATACCCCATAAGTCCTAAAAGGTTGTGATTGGCCCTGGTCCCTTGGGACATTGTGCACTTCGACCAAGGCTAAAAAGCCCAAGTCAAAAGTGGCTAATCCGGAAATTAAAAAAATAAATAAATAAAAAACAAATAAATATATATATATATATACCTTAATAATGGCCTTGGTCCTTACAAGGACAACGTGCACCTTAATTCAAGTAAAATCGATAGGTTGAGGGTGGCTATTGTTAAGTGTGAAAAAAAAGAAAAAATTATATAAATAAAGAGGAGAGAAAAGGGGGTGTGTGCAAAAAGAGGGCTCAAGTGAAAGTGAAGGCAAGGTGTTAAATTCAATTGGAAAACATCTACTGGGGAAATAAAAGGGGAAGAAAGAGTTATGAATGTTAGCACTGACAACAAAACATGTGCATTAGGGAGGATGAGTCACTAATTTTACCCAAAGGTATCCTTCCTTACCCAAAGCCGACATGACAATCGAATGAAAGTCCTCTTAATTCTATGAGTAATACTTTGTGAAAATTAAAGTACACCAAGGGCAAGCTTATGGCATGTTAGGATATGTGACTTCATTTGTGAGTGTGAGAGTGAATTTTTTTAAAAAAATGGCTTTATGATTGAAATGCATTGTTGTTAGTGTGAAATAAAGGCTATACTTAAAGTGGTGAGGGCATTCATGAAACATGTTTGGTGCTTAATCTTGTTTTTCTTGTCTCTATGATATTGCATTAGCCCGGAATTATTTGAGAAGAGTCATTCATCGAGGTTGTGAAATGTTGATTGGTAGACTACAAGAAAGAGTTGAAATTATTGGATGTAGTGTGTGACACAAGATCATGATTAAATATGTTTTGCCGGTTGTAAAGCGAGGTGAAGAGTCCAAGGTTTAAGAGTATGATTTGATAAGATAGAGTTTGTTTGAGGACTAACAAATGTTTAAGTGTGGGGTGGTGATCTTAGGCATATAAATATGCCCAATTACTATGAATTACCCATCTTTATCGTAAGTTTAAGGACGTTCACTAATCTAACTAGCATGTTTCAGCTTAAGATTGCGATGATTGCATACTAACATACATGATTAGTAATTTTGTAGGATTCATAAGGAAGTGATCGAGTCAAGAAAAAGAGTTGACAAACGACGAGTGAGGCTAGAAGGAACTGCTGGCGCGAAGCCCCAACGTCAAATGACGCAGGTCTCGATCGACCCATTTGATTGAGGTGATTTGTGTTTAGGAGTGACACCCAGATGAACAACTTGCTTGGTTACGAAATAGGATGAGATATAAATGCTCGCTAGTTAGTCTATTTATAACCGCTCAACGATGTAGTTAGATAGCTAACTGGAGTAGGCAACTAGAGGTGTGTAGCCTGACTCATACAATTAACCCAATAAACTAGTAACTTGACAACTGAAATTAATTCTAAGCCAATAATATGATACATGATATTCAGTATATGCTGCAGCCCTGGAATTTCTCTTTACTTGCTTGAAACATCAACTTAAAGTCATTCACATTTAGTTACGTTTATTGAGTTTATAATTAGTAGTAGTTAGCAATCAATCATCAACTCTTGAAAAGGTTACTTTTACTTTTCTTTGTAGAATTAAATGTTAAATATAAATTGATCATAAGTCCCTTGGGAACGATCACTCGTTTCTTAAAGAATCTATATTACTTGCGCGACCACGTACACTTGTGTATATATTGGGGAGCAACAGTAACATATTTGGGACTCTAAAATAATATTATTGGCGGTAATCTCTCATTCATCAATGAACTTAGGATATATAGTTTTGAATTTAATTTGAGTATATTATTATTACACATATTTTATAGGGATATATGCATAATCTTATTGTGTATGAGAGTTTACATGGAACGAAAATAGATTTTTAATAATATTTCTCTTTTAACTTCCAACCATTTCTCCTTAAAACTAGCAAAAGATTATTTAGAATTATCTTTCTGTAATGACCAGGTTCCATCGTTATGAAAAAACCAATGGGAAAATTTTTTGGGCCGAAAAACTTTTTCATCGTAACTTGGAATTTCCCAACCTAGTCCAGATTTGGACGAAATCAGAGTCTTTAAGGTGTAGGGAAATCTGGTAACAATCGGGTGACTTATTTATGATTTTGATTACATGAGTAGTTAGATAAGTTGTCAAGGAATCCGTACGACTTTACAAAATTGAATTTGAGTTAGTAGAACTCCCAGAATCGATCTTAGTGTGAACGGTATTTTTTGAGCGTCGTTGGTTAAAGGTGTGTTGTGAAATGAGGGTGTTGGAATTATTAAAATAACTCACTGTTTCATACAAGCCGCTAAGGCAGTGATTTTGGTCACTCTGGCGGGGTGAGGGCCACTATGGCAGGCCCGACGCGACTTAAGGTTGTAAATAAACCCCAAAACATCTTATTTCTGCACTCTTTGGTTTTTAGAGCTAAGAAACGAACTCCAGGCGATTCTTAATAGTTTTCCACCATTCTTGAGGCGAAAGGTAAGATTTTATCTCCCCGAATCCATTTTCAATCCGTAGAATGTAATTAATGGGTAATTATCAATGGGGGAGAGTTTTTGATTTAAAAATCATTGTGGAAAAAGTCATAGTTTGGATACTTGGGATCATGGGTATGATCTAGGGTTGTTAGAATTGTTAGTAATTCGGATAATTAGTGATTGTTTATTAATTCTCATATTATATTGATTGTTTGTGGACCAAGAATAAGTAGAACGAATCCGGGAAAAGAATGATCAAGTTTCTTAGGGTTTCAAGCTTGTTTCGAGGTAGGTGATGGTTGTGATTCTATGATTGTGTGACGTATGTTTATCTTTTCTTTATTATGATGCATGTATATATGTATGCGAATGTTGCATTATTGATCACACTAGTTGTAAATGATGATATATGACTATGAATGCCATGAATCATGACTTGATTGTATGATTATGAGAATGTACTTTGTGATTGTGATTGTGGCTTGTTGAATGGATCGGGTGTTGCGTTTCGACACACTAACTTGGATTGGTTGCCACATTCCGACATAATTATTAGATCGGTTGCCATGTTCAGACATAATCTTTGGATCGGGTACCACGTTCCAGTATGCTAACTTTTTGGGGTTGGATTCCATGAGAGGACCAATGACTTGATATAACTATGATATTTTAGTATTGTGAAACTGTTCGTTCGTAAACATTGATGATATTGTATATGTTTGGTGTATGCATGTTATTATATTGTTGTATTGACTTATGTATGTTGCACTTAGTAGGATAGCCGCGTGATCCTACCAGTACATTGTGGTTGTGTACTGATACTACACTTGCTCTTTCTTTGTTGGGTAAGGGCATCTTCAGGTGGCTATTGACTAATCTCGCTTAGAAGATCAGCGATCATCGTTCGAATTCAAGGGTGAGCCAGTTCTTCCAGGATGCCATGAGTTCTCCTTTCATCTATGTCCATATTTCAGACTTAGACTTTTCTAGTTAGTTGATTAGTTCATTAGTTTAGGGTTGTATCCCTTTTTGTTTAGACTTGTTGAACTTTAGATGTTTTGGTACATTGACTTTCAAGTTCTAGGTGTATTTTCCGCATTGTTAGTTGTTCGAACTTCTGAAAGTTTATGGGAACTTCAATTTTGGCTATTATTCCTATTTTTGTATCCTTAAATGCTTTAGTTTTGGTTTAGTTGCTTGATTTGGGTTGTAGTACTGGTTCTCCCACCGGAGGGTTAGTGTGGGTGCCAATCACGATGGTTTGAGTCGTGACAAAGTTGGTATCAGAGTCTAGGTTCGTTGTTCTCGATTTACCAAAACGAGTCTAGTAGAGTCTAGAAGAACGATACGGGGACACATTTACTTTTCTTCAAGAGGCTATATGACTTTAAGGAATCTCTCTGTTTTCTCTTGTCTCCTTTCGAGCTATGACTTGATTCCAATTGGTATCTGGCGATTCAAATTGGTATCTAACCTCCTTCACTCTTCTATCCGCAGATGGTTAATACTAGATTCAACGGCGTTAGGCCCGTAGCNGGGAATCTCTCTGTTTTCTCTTGTCTCTTTTTGTGCTATGACTTGATTCCAATTGGTATCTGGCGATTCAAATTGGTATCTAACCTCCTTCACTCTTCTGTCCGCAGATGGTTAATACTAGATTCAACGGCGTCAGGCCCGTAGCTCCCGTCAATGCTCCAGTTGAGGAATCTGCAGCGAGAGGTCGCGGTAGAAGTAGGGGTAGAGGCCGAGGAAGAGTAGTGCCTACTAGAGATGGGGTACAGTCGAAAATGATCCCCAAAATGAGGCCCCTACTGTGCATCATGAAGAGATAGAAGAGAATGTTGAGGTTGAAAATGTTGAGGAGGTTGGACAAGAGGAAGAGGTGCAGGCTGAGACTACCGGTGTTCCTCCCATAGACCCAGTGTTAGGTCAACAGATCATGTCATTCTCGAAGGAGTTGGTTGGTCCTGGAGTGCTTTCTTCTGCTCAAGCAACTCAAGCTCCTACTAATCTCCCTGTTGCTAGCACTGCGCCCAAGGTGGGTGTGACAGGAGGTAATGATGCTTTCTTCCGTCCTTTGTTGGGTTCTGTTATGACTGATAATGAGCATGAGATGTTGACTAAGTTTTTGAAGCTAATGCCTCATGTATTTCTTGGTTCTGAGAATGAGGATGCTTATGAGTTCATCTTAGACTAGTATGAGAGGCTTCATAAGTTAGGAATTGTCCATCAACATGGGGTTGATTTTGTGACTTTTCAGCTTCAAGGTGAGGCTAAACAGTGGTGGAAAGCTTATATGGAATGTAGATCTTCAACTTTGCCTCCACTCTCTTGGACCCCATTTCATGCTTTGTTTTTGGAGAAATATGTCCCTAGAACTCTGAGGGATCGCAAGAAAGATGAGTTCATGGCTTTCGAGCAAGGTGTTATGTCTGTGGCTGCTTATGAGGCCAAGTTCCATGTTTTGTCTAGATATGCTACTCAATTTGTGATGACTGAAGAGGAGAGGATCCGTTTATTTATTAGGGGACTAAATTGTGAGTTGCAAGTATTATATGTTCATATGACCTCTGCAGGGAGAAGCTTTCATGAGGTAAGAGACTTTGTGAAGAAAGTGGAGGGGGTGAGGCAAGACGGTCAGGCTAAGGCATTGGCAAAAAGGGCCAATAACTCGGGTAACTTTCAAGGTTCTTATTCCAGGGGGTGCCGAAGGCCAATGCTTGCAGCCAAGCTAATTTAGTCCGCTATGCCCGCCTCTACAGGTAACTACTCAGGAACTCTATCTCATAATTTGATCCAGGATAGCTAGGGAGTTGTGCCTTCGATGGGTGGCAGACCATATTTTGATTGTACTTGCTACAATTGTGGAGAACTTGGGCATATGAGGAGAAATTATCCCCACCCACTTGTGTTAGATTCCACGTAGCAGCAGACTAGAGCAGTGGTACCCGCGGGAAATGGTAATAATGGGCGAGGAGGTAATCAACAGGGTCGTGAAGGTAGAGGAAATGGTAATGCAGGCAGGGGTAATGCGCAACCAGGTAGAGAAGTAGCTTGACAAAATGATAGGGATAAATGTTATGCCTTTCCGGCAAGAATGAGGCAGAGGCGTCAGCCGCAGTGATCACATGTACTATTGGCTGTGACCGGATAGCTAATGTGTTATTTGATCTGGGTTCTACTTATTTATATGTATCCGTGTGATTTACCTTAGAATTTGCTATGATTTGTGATATACTAGATGCTCCCATCCATGTTTCTAGCCCAGCTGGAAAGTCTATCATAGTCACCTATGTTTATCGTGCTTGTCCTATTTTGTTTAAGGGTTTTCAGACTTGGGCTGATTTGGTGATTTTGGATATGAGTGACTTTGATTTATTCTTAGGCATGACTTGGTTTTCCCTTTATTATGTTGTGCTTAATTGATGAGTCCACCAGTTGGACTCATTTAGGGCTATATTTTAATAGATATTGTGTCCTCAAATACTTATTTTCTCTCAATATCTGATGAAAACCCTTAAGTTTTAGGTATTTGAAGTTTGAAGGAAAGCATGGACAATACGTCGCAAAAAGGAACGAAAAGGCTGAAAAGAATAAAGGAATGAAGACATGAGGATCGCCGAGTCCACTTGGCGAGTAGCCGAAAGGGCCTTACTTCGCCTTTTGTTCCAGTGTGCTGCGCCCTGAAAGAAAGGATCTAGTCGGCGGAAAAAGAGAGCAGTCGGCGCATCGCCGAGAAGTTCTGCGAAGCAGTACCATGTCGCACAATGACCAAGAGCACGACGATGCTGAAGGCTTGTGCAAGAGAACGATGAACTACACCAAAAGGCGAATTGCCGAGTTGATCGGCGATTCCGACTAACAATGTCGAATGATCCACTGCAGCACAAATCTGTGAAACTATAAATATTAGTTAGAGTTGTAGTTTTATGGGTGGTACAATTATTATAATTTTAATATACAATAGTACTTTTTTGATATTTTTTCTCTAAGTTTGAGAGGGTTTTGAAGACTTGAAGATCCAAAGGGTTTCATCTTCAAGATTTGGGTTTGGGTCTCTTGGATTCTTCAATTTTGGCCTGTATCAAGACTTACATCATCATACACAGTTGAATGCGAGCTCAATTTGGTATAAATTTCTATCTCTTATACATGTGTGGCTAAAATGTCAATTCTTGGGGTGTGATTTAATGAATATGGGTTAAGATAATTGTTGGGTCTTGCTTGCTGATAGATTAATCGTATTTTAATTGTGATTTCGTTCAGTAGTTGTGGATGAATTTAATGAATTTGTAGTTGCAAATACAAGTTTATTTATGTGTTTTCGGCTTTCTCGAGAGAGAGATCGTAAAACTAAAACTACCAAAATTGATGGCCGGTGCGAGTGGGTCGACATGAGGTTCAGCTCGAGAGAGCGAATCCTAGTCTCATTCCCACACACTCAGCTTAAGAGAGTGATTGGGTTAAGGCGTAGGCTGGTCTTGATGTGGCAAGTGGGTGTCCGAGAGGAACACATTTGAAACAGGGTAAGTTGCTCGAGAGAGAGCTTATCCCCCTTAAAGTTTAGCCTAGTCACAATTATTCTATGAATCTTCTATCGAAAGCATGTACCCAATAATCTAGCTTAACCAGTATTCCCGTCATATCCCAAGGATCCCGTCTTATTACTTAGAAATCCTTGTTTATTTTGTTGTTTTTACTTACTAGTGAGAAAACCCCATTGTTAATTGACACTCTTGTGTCCCCCTTTAATTTACAATATTTTTCTTTAGCTATGACTAGTTAGAACTAAATTTTATTCTTCTATTAATTCTCAAAACCACTCTCTTGGGAATGATCCCAACCCTTGGTTGGATTACTAAACTATTATACGATCGTAGACACTTGCATAGGAAGTTGTGTCTTGATTACGCAAACATAAAAAATGGCGCCACTGCCGGGGAGTGGTGGTACTTGAGAATTCTTAGATTAGTAGAATTTTTGTTCTTCTTAGTTGTACTCTACTTACCTAATTTTTAGTTTTATTTTGTTTGATGTATGAATATTTCAGAAAGCATGAGTGTTAATGGTAGCAACGGTAGCCAGGTAGGCCACCAAGACGACTTCGAAAATCTCAACGTTATCCAAGAGCCCAACATCAATGGCCCCCATCTTATGGGAGGTGTTGGAGCAATCCGTTTACCCCCAGCCGAGGGAAATACAGTGTTCAACAAAACGAGTACCATGTTGCAACTCTTGCAACTGAAGGGACTTTTCAGTGGATTGGTTCATAAGGATCCTCACGAGCATCTTCGAAACTTTGTAGATGTGTGAAGACCATTTTCGTTCAAAAACATCTCTCAGGAGTCGGTTCAGTTGAGGCTATTCCCTTTCTCGTTGATGGGAGAGGCATGCAAGTGTCTAGCTGAACTACCACGTGAATCCATCACTTCTTGGGAGGAGTTAATAACCACATTTCAAGTGCGATTTTTCCTTCCCTCGAAGATGATGTAACTGCGGGATAGCATCCATAGCTTTAAACGTCTAGAAGGAGAGCCTCTGTAAGAAACTTGGCTAAAGTTCAAAAAGTTGGTGCTGCAATGCCAAACCCACGGTTTACCGGACAACGTGCTACTTCAATTCTTTTAGCGGAGTTTGGATTCGGTAAACAAAGGTGTCGCAGACCAATTCTCGCCTGAAGGCTTAATGCAGCAGCCATATGCGGTAGCAGCCAAAATTTAAGATGGCATGACAACCATCAACATAGCGCGGTACACTCGTAAGGATCAAGTATCCCCTCTCACATTCAAGCTGTCTAAGGAGCAGATTGAAAAAGACAATGAGAGACCAAAACATGCCAAAATCATGACACAACTTGACATTCTATCAAAAAATGTCATGGGGGCTGGTGCCTGTAGTGTCAACGCTCTGGCGGTCGGGTGTGCAAATCCTGAAGAGATAAAATTTGAAGAATGAAGAGGTAAATTTTCTAGCAAATCAAGGCGGGGGCTATCGTTCAAACTACCTAAGGCAGGGTGGTAACCAAGGCTGGGCTAGAGACGAAGGCTGGAAGGATCGAGATCGTGAATGGAAGGACTGAAATCCAAACTGGAAAGATGGGAAGAAGGATAGATATGTGCCTCTCCATGAGCGCCAGAAGCCCAATGATTCGGAAGGTGGTAGGTCTGAGGATATGCTCTCGCGTATCCTCGACAAAGTTGAAGGGTCGGACAAAATGCTGAAAGGCATGAAAGAAGATGTTTCTACCCTTAGCAAGATCGTCACATCCCATTTTGTTTCAATCAAGCAGTTGGAGACCCAAATGGGTCATATCTCGTCTTACCTCAATCTGAGACAACAAGGGGGTTTGCCTAGTGATACTATGGCTAATCCCAAGAGTGAGGTTTGAAGGTGGACTTGCGTCGTGCCGCGACGTTAACTAAGGCGCTGTTTGGGAGGCAGCCCAAAAGCCCTTTAATTGTTTTTTTATTTCTTGGTAAAATAATTGTGTGTTGTTTGTACATGTTAAATTATGATAAGTATTTGAAAAAGTGAAGGATGGCAAGCAATAAATCTAGTCGGCAAATTCGACCTTATCCACCGTTTGACTCAAGACATCGTCAACATTGGAGTCTGTAAAACTTGACGAGCTTTGGAAATTATTGGCGAAACGCCGATATCACGATGGAAACCTCCATTTGGACCCCCCCATATTGGTGCTGTAAACCAGAGGTCCTGTAAATTTCGGTGAAGAAACTAAATAGTTGGCGTTCCGCCGAGTGAGTAGGCAAGCTTGACTAATATCGCCGAGTGGATGAAAATTGGACGGTTTTGGCAAGCCAAAGGTTTAAAATTTTCAACTTCATTCACTTTACCTCACTTTCTATCTGTCCAAAAACACACCTGCACTCTAATTTCTATATTTCTTGCACTTTTAGAGCATTTTAGTTGTTGAATTGTGCTCAGACTTGGATTACATTGCCGCTTCGCATTTCAATCCTCTATATAACGACACAAAAGGTTAGTTCTCTATGCCCGAAGTTTAATTTATTATAAACTATACTCATTTGCAATAACATGATTTGGTTGAAGTGTTCTACTCCTCCCAAAAAGGATTAGATTGTTTACATGCATGATTTAATTTGATATCCTTGCTCGGGTAGTTGTGACTGTTGAATTCCTGTAATTGCATGCCTTAAAATGGATTAAAATTCGAGGGGTTGTGTTTGCGTGATAAGGGTACTACCTTAATTGTGCTAGTGCATGCTTTGATTTTGTTTTTGGGAGTTGCACGGTTAAATTCGATAAGTTAGGTTGAAAATAGGCACGTTGGGCCGTTTGGCAAGTTGGGTCGAGCTCACCAAACAACTCGGCAGTTCGTCTAATATCCTCATCTCGCTTTTGATTTCATGCTATATCTGATAATTAATTTTGTAACTTTCGTGAGATGCTTGATGCTGCAAAAAGCATTTGGCGACTTGCCGAAAGTCTTCTCTTTCGCCTTTTATCTGCACCCTTGCACCTTTATGCACTGAAACTTTTGGCGGATTAGTCCTGGTTCACCGAAAACTATCGACGACCCGCCGAAGAAGTCCCCCTTTTCTCCTTCCTGCTACAGTATTAGAGTTAATTCCTTTGGAGAGCCTAATCTAGCTCGCCTAAGAAATTCGGCTATTCGCTATCTGGTTTGGCGAGTTTTTTTGCATAAGTTCCGCTTTGCTTTTGTTTAAGTTTTTCAAATTTCTCTTTAAGACTTTGTAGACATGACTAAATCAAAAACTCTGGGTATTTTGCAGAGCAGTGCATATCTTTTTGGCAGACACACACTCAACAGACCTTGGTGAATCCGGTCCCTCTGTTCCCCCTGAGGCAACTTCGGGCACTGATGCCCAGATTTAGAGTGACACATCGAGCACTGATGCCCAGATTCAGAGTGACACATCGGGCACTGATGCCTAGGCAGATGGAGCGACTGCTTAGACAGGATCCCTTCTTTACCTCCCTCTCTATTTTTCTTTAATTTACATTCTGGATATTCTATTATGTGTATTTGAGGACAAATGTTTTTATTTATGGTGGGGTGAGGCCCACACCTATTGTGTGCTACTTTTTTTCGTGTCTCGTGTGTTGAATATGCTCGTTCCTTGGAAAATTTGAGTCTCGGTTTCGATCAATACCGAGGACTTAAATAGTGCTTATAATCGAACGAACATAAATGTACAGCTACGATGAGGCCAAATAAAGTTGCATAGACAATGTGTGAACTCTTTGCATCTCGTTGTGATTATCCATTTATCAAATCGATTCTCTTGTGATGATCGTTGCACACTGGCAAAAGTGTGGAGTCTTGTTTGACTTAAGTGTCAATGCCTTGTGTGATAAGCTTACCTGCAACCATGCATGACAACACCTAGAATTTTCCCTGTTGGTCCGGTTGACTAAGTAAGACTTTCTCTTGATATGATCTTAGGCAACTTCAAAGAGTGTGAACCAATTTGACATATACCTTTTTTGTGACCTACACTGTGAGCGTGTCATTCTCTCTTGAACAACCTTTGAGCCTTACCCTTCTTTGGAAGAAACTTGATGAAAACTAGACCTTTCTTAATCCATTACCTATAATCCTCTTGAATTGTGGTTAATTGAATAGCCAACTTAGGCCAAATTCCTAAGTTGGGGGTGTGGTGAAAAAGAAAAAGGGAAAGTCAAGAAGTGCAAGGAAAGTCTCCTTTAACCCATCGTGTTGAGAAAAATGGAACCCTGCGATATAATACATAGTAAATTAAAGGGGGTGACACGAAAGTGTCAAATATCAAATGGGGGTTTTGTAACAAGTGATAAAACAACAAAATAAACAAGAAAATCAAGTATGGAGAAAGGTTCTTGGGAAGTGACCGCAATGCAAGTTGAGATAAATTGTTGGGTACATGCTTTCAACAGGAAATTTGCAAGATAATAGTGACTAGGCTAAGCTTTAAATGGAAATAAGTTCCCTCTCGGGCAACTTACCCCGTTTCAAATGCGTTCCTCTCGGACACCCATTTGCCGCATGAAGACCAGCCTACCTTACCCCACTCACCCTCTCGAGCTGAGTGTTAGGATATGGGACTAGGCTCACCCTCTCAGGTTGAACCTCATGTCGACCCATTCCTTAGGCCATTAGTCTAGTGGTTTTGGTTTCGTGACCTCCCTCTTAGGCAAGCCGAAAACGCATGGGTGACTTTGTATTTGCAACTACAAACACTTTAGATTAAACCACAACCAGTAGGTGAAATTACTATTAAAATACATCTAACCTATCAGCAAGCAAGACCCAACAAGAATATCAACCCATATTCTCTAAATCACACCCTAAGAATGGGGTTTTTAGCCACACATCAAGATATAATAAATTATACCTAACATGATAATGAAATCAACTGGGTATAAGAGATTAAACCTTGAATTAAGCAAAGGGAAGTGAATAGAGAAGACCCACTTCCAACTTGGGGAATAAGAGCTACTTTCTTCAAGTCTCCACAAAACCCTCTCCAAACTTGAGAGAAAATATTAGCTATAATATGTTCTAAAGTGAAAATAAAAATAATAATTGTTCCACACTCCAATCTCTCTTAAGATTACAACTCTAAATCGTATTTATAGTTTTCATTGATTGTGCTGCGGAGGATTGTTCTGCGACATTTGTTGATATCGCCGATGAACTCAGCGATCTGCCCTTTGGTCAGCTTATCGCCTTCAGTGTCTTGCCTTGAGCATCGTTGCATTCTGGATCATTGGGCGGTACAGTACTGCTTCGCAGAACTGATCGGCGACCCGCCGACGGCTTCTTTCCTCGCCTTTTGATCCATTTCCTTCAAGGCTTCACGTACTGGAACGAAGGGCGGCTTATGTCGTTTCGGCGACTCACCAAGTTAAACTTGGCGATCCGCAGGATTCCATTTCTTGTTCTTTTCAGCCCTATTTTCTCCGTTTTGCGCCTAAGTGTCCATGCTTCTACTAAAACTTCAAATACCTGAAACTTCAACATTTTAATCAGATATTGAGGTAAACCAAGCATTCAAGGACACTATTTCCATTAAAACAAAGCCCTAAATGAGTCCAATTTGTGGACTCATCAACACCCCAACTTAAGCTTTTGCTTGTCCTCATGAAAACTCAAGTTCAGCCGTTCAAAAAGGGTGCCTCAAATAGTGCTACACAAGACTAAATCATGAATGCACACAACAAGACTCAATTTATTTATGGACGGATCAATTGTGTACTCAAAGATTCAAATTGTGAAACACCATCACCAAAGATTCTCATGCTCGCAATACTTGCTACTTGTGCAAGTTCAAGCTCAAAAAAAATATTCAAATATCCTTGCACAAAGGATGATTCCATATTCACACATAGATATGAGTCAATTTAAGATCAGGAATCAGATACCACGCTCACACTCGAAAAGAGGAACACAAAGCATGTTTTCACCCATAGGTTTGCCCTTATTTTCCAATTGACTTTCGATCCAACTTACTCAAGATCAAAAAGGTCTTTCTAAGGCTTGTAACGGGGCTGAGTGCAAAGGTATGGTCATTTAGGCTTAGTGACTTTTTCCTCGTGAGATGTGGTATTCTCAAAGCATTCCTTTATTTTCCTTTATCACTTTTTTTTCTAGTGCTTTTAAGTCATTCTTTTATTCCCTCCCCATCAATTGCTTGGAACCCCAATATCCTTTGTACTTTATTCAACAAATTTCTTTTAAATTCTTTATTTGAAGGGCTCTATTGTTCTGCAACATGGGTAAATGGGGACTTCTTATATCACTTCTTTACTTCTCCTTTTCCTTTTCACCACACCCCCAACTTAGGCTTTTTGTCCTAAGTTGGCTATTCACTAAACCACAAATCAAGAGGATTATAGGCAGTGGATCAAGTAAGGTCTAGGGTTTATCAAGGTTCTTCTAAGGAAAGGTAAGGCTCAAAGGTGTTCTAAAGAGTTTCACATGCTCACAGGTAGGTCACAAAAAGAGGTATATGTCAAATTGGCTCATACTCTTTAAAGTTGGCTAAGATCATATCAAGAGGACACCTTTATAAATCAATCAGACTAACAGGGCAAATTCTAGGTTTATTCATCCATGGTTCAAAGCAAGATGATGGCATCGACACTTAAGTCAAACAAGACTACAAACTTTCGCTAGTGTGCAACGGTCATTACAAGAGAATCAATTCGATAAATGGCTAATCATAACGAGATGCAAAGAGTTCACATATTGTCTATGCAACTTCATTTGGCCTCACCGTAGTCGTACATTCATGTCTATTCAATTGGGAGCACTATTCAAATCATCAGTATTGATTGAAACAGAGACTCAAATTGATTTTGCAAAAGAACAACCACTTTCAACATAAGAGGTGACAATTTTTTTTCGAAAGGATCAAAATTATTTTGCAAGTGAAACAACAGGAGCCATGAGCTCAAACATCCACAGAAAAGCAGTAATTTCAAATAATAACTAAGAACAGACAACCCAAATATTTACAGAACAAAACATGACTGTCAACACAAAAAGTGTGGGCCTCACCCCACCACAAATAAAAAGCGTTTGTCCTCAAATGCAAGTAATAAAATATCAAAAAGGGTAGATAAAGAAAAATAGAGAGGGGGGTAAAGAGGGGATCCTGCTGAAGCAGTTGCTCCATCTGTCTGGGCATCAGTTCTCGGTGTGTTATCATTCTGACCCTTTTGCTCTTTCTCTTTTTGCTCTGCTTCAGCCTCGATAGCAATATTATCCTCCTCCATATTATCTATTTCATGAGCTGCTTTAAAGGCATGTATTGCGTTGATAAACCCTTGGGTTCACGAAAGGACATTAGGGTCAATTGGCACCCTCATTCTCGAACTGGCTATCTTGTTCTTTCTCTTTGCATTTCTTTTGAACTTTTGAACTCTTATGTGTCTCGGTGGCATGTTTCTTCGTGCAATTTTCGATCTGGACATGTCTGCAAAGTCTTAAGATAACGTTATAATATATTTGACAACCAAAACAAAAACATACTATTGCAGGAAAATTTGTCAGTCCAGTTGGTGGGTCGCCGAGTACATTCGGCGAACAATTGGTTATCCGCCGAAGGTCACTGTGCAGAAACGAATAGGGGTGCAGACAAAAGGCGACCAAGAAGAATTTCGACGAGTCGCCAAGTGCTTTTGGCGACCTCGTGCTTCTCGCCGAAAGTTACAGACTCCATAAAAAAAATGAAGCATGATAATAAGGGTGAGATAACGCAGTTTGTCGAAGCGCAAAGTGGCTCAGCGAGCTCATCGTAGCTTGCCGATTTACCCAAGGTGCCTACTTTTGACCCAACTTCTCGAAATCAGCTCCGCATCCCCCGAACAAAGTTTAAGCTCACATAGCACAAATTAGACTAGGACGTATAATATACGAACACCACCCATCACTTATTAACTCAACTAGATGCATTAGAGAACAAGATTTTGGTAGCTTAAGCAAGATTATCGAATAACAATTAAAAATTAACCCATTTTTATCCAATAAGGGAGGTTCAACAATACCAAAGAGTTTGCAAATGAGTACAATGTTGACAAAAAATTACAGGGATCAGGAAGCTAACCTTTTATACTTATTAAGAAGTTACTGAGGTGCTAGGTGACAATGCAATCCAAATCTGCACACAAATTTATGAATCAAAATACTTCAAGAGTGCAAGAAAATTAAGACTAAAGTGCAGGTGTGAGTTTGGTAGGTTGAAGAAATGAGAGAAAATGAATTAACCAGAATATTTAAACCTATGGCCTACATAAACCGTCCAGTTTTTGCCCATTTCGTGATGTACATTGGGTATGCTCATTCACTCGGCGAAGCACCAAGTGTCTAGTCTCTTCGCCCAATGTAATAGGGCTCACAGCTCATGTGAGGATCTCAACGGCGGTCTATATTGCAATCGCCGACATGGTTGGCGATTCACCATTAATTTACAACTGAACACCAAGTTTTACAGAATCCCAGCTGACATTGCCTTGAGTCACTCGGTGGACAGAGTCGTGCTCGCCGATATCATCAGCGATCCGACAATTGGACTTGTTATTTGCCTTCATACATTATTTCACTATCCTCACTTGCTTTAACCTGTACAAACTACACACCATTATTTTCTCAAAGTAAAACAAAGCAATAAAGGGTTTTGGGTTACCTCCCAAACAAAGCCTTAGTTAACATCGTGGCACGACGTTAGTCCTTACTCAATCTTCCTTTATTGGGGTCGACCCCAACGTTATGAGGCAACCCCAATAGTTTATTTGAGTTGAGGGGAGGCACTGCATAACTCAAGAGCGACCTGATCACCTGAATCGATCTAGAGTGAGAGCCAACCATTTGGTTCAACACTTCAACATTCTCCTTTATCTCATTTATCACTCGGTCCTGTTCAGTGACGTTTAGGAGAATGATTTGCAGTGTATCCTCAACACGGTTGTGTTCATTGTTTCTAGACTCCCTCCGCTCATGAAGGGGCATGTACCTCCCAAGACTTGTGCACTGGTTTTCCACCTCTGAGATCTTGGTGGCCAAGCTATTTAGTTAAGTTACTAGCGCAATTAACATGAAGTCACCCTCGACTTCTTGATTCACCTCAGCTAACTTGGTACCACTTATTTCGGCCATTCTCAAGGTTCCTGTATAAAATAAAAAACTCAAAGAAAAAAAAACTAAGAATAAAGTTAGTAAACTACCGCTAGTAAGAACAAAAGTCCTATTAAACTAAAAATTCTCAAATAACACCACTCCCTGATAGCGGTGCCATTTTGATGCTTATCGTGACCAACGACAATGACCTAGGTATGAGTGTCTACGATCATCGATAATATAGTAACCAAGGGTTGGGATCATGTCCCAAGGGAGCGGTTTTGACGATTAATAGCCAATTAGAATTTCGTTTGAATTAGTCGTAGTTAAACACATTTGCGATAAAATACATAGTAAATTAAATGGGGTGACACGAAAGTGTCAAATATCAAATGGGGTTTTTGTAACAAGTGATAAAACAACAAAATAAACAAGAAAATCAAGTATGGAGAAAGGTTCTTGGGATGTGACCGGAATACAAGTTGAGATAAATTGCTGGTTACATGCTTTCAATAGGAAATTTGCAAGATAATAGTGACTAGGCTAATCTTTAAATGGAAATAAGTTCCCTCTCGGGCAACTTACCCCGTTTCAAATGCATTCCTCTCGGACACCCACTTGCCGCATGAAAACCATCCTAAGCCTTACTTTTCTCACTCTCTCGAGCTGAGTGTTAGAATATGGGACTAGGGCTTACCCTCTCGGGCTGAACCTCATGTTGACCCACTCCTTAGGCCATCAGTCTAGTGGTTTTGATTTCGCTACCTCTCTCTCGGGCAAGCCAAAAATACATGAGTTGCTTTGTATTTGCAACTACAAACCCTTTAAATTAAACCACAAACACTAGGTGAAATCACCATTAACATACATCTAACCTATCAGTAAGCAAGACCGAACAAGAATATCAACCCATATTTGCTAAATCACACCCCAAGAATATGGATTTTTAGCCACACATCAAGAAATAAGTAATTATACCTAATTTTATAATGAAATCAATTGGGTATAATAGATTAAACCTTGAATTAAGCAAAGGGAAGTGAATAGAGAAGACCCACTTCTAACTTGGGGAAGAAGAACTCCTTTCTTCAAGTCTCCACAAAACCCTCTCCAAACTAGAGAGAAAATATTAGCTAGAATATGTTGTAAAGTGAAAATAATAATAATATTTGTTCCACACTCCAATCTCTTTTAAGATTACAACTCTAAATAGTATTTATAGTTTTCACAAATTGTGCTGCGGAGGATTGTTCGATGACATTAGTCGAGATTGCCGATGAACTCGGTGATCCGCCTTTTGGTCTGCTCATTTCCTTCAGTGTCTTGCCTTTAGCATCGTTGCATTCTGGATCATTAGGTGGTACAATACTGCTTTGCGAAACTGATTGGCGATCCGCCGACTGCTCCTTTCCTCGCCTTTTGATCCATTTCCTCTAAGGCTTCGCGTAATGGAACGGAGGGTGGCTTATGTCATTTTGGAAACTTGCGAGGTTAAACTCGACGATCCGCATGATTCCATTTCTTGTTCTTTTCAGCCCTATTTTCTTTGTTTTGCGCCTAAGTGTCTATGCTTCCACTAAAACTTCAAATACCTGAAACTTTAGCATTTTAATCAGGTATTGAGGTAAAACAAGCATTCAAGGATACTATTTCCATTAAAATAAAGTCCTAAATGAGTCCAATTTGTGGACTCATCAATTGCGAGCTTGAGAATCTTTGGTAAAGGTCTGTCACAACTTGAATCTCTCAGTACACAATTCATCCTTGCATAAGTAAATTGTGTCTTGTTGTGTACATTCATAATTGATTCTTGTGTAGCATTGTTTGAGACATCCTTGTTGAACTGCTGAACTTGAGTTTTACTTGAGGACAAGCAAAATGTTAAGCTGGGGATGTCGATGAATCCACAAATTGGACTCATTTAGGGCTATATTTTAATAAAAATTGTGTCCTCAAATGCTTATTTTCTCTCATTATCTGATGAAAACCCTTAAGTTTTAGATATTTGAAGTTTGAAGGAAAGCATGGACACTACGTCGCAAAAAGGAACGAAAAGGCTGAAAAGAATGAAGAAATGAAGTTTGAGAATCACCGAATCCACTTGGCGAGTCACCGAAGGGTCTTACTTCGCCTTTTGTTCCAGTGTGCTGAGCCCTGAAGGAAAGGATCAAGTCGGCGGAAAAAGGGAGTTGTCGGCACATTAACGAGAAGTTCTGCGAAGCAGTACCATGTCGCCTAATGACCCAGAGCACGACGATACTGAAGGCTGGTGCAAAATGGCGATAAACTACAGCAAAAGACGAATCGCCGTGTTGATCGATGATTCTTACTAATGACGTCAAATAATCCGCTGCAGTACAAATTTGTGAAAACTATAAAACTAGTAAGAGTTGTAGTTTTAAGGATGGAACAATTATTATAATTTTAATATAGAATAGTACTTTTTGATATTTTTTCTCTAAGTTTGAGAGGGTTTTGAAGACTTGAAGATCCAAAGGGTTTCATCTTCAACATTTGGGTTTCGGTCTCTTGGATTCTTCAATTTTGGCTTGTATCAAGACTTACATCATCATACCCAGTTGAATGCGAGCTCAATTTGGTATAAATTTCTATCTCTTATACATGTGTGGCTAAAATGTCAATTCTTGGGGTGTGATTTAGCGAATATGGGTTAAGATAATTGTTGGGTCTTGCTTGCTGATAGATTAATCGTAGTTTAATTGTGATTTCGTTCAGTAGTTGTGGATGAATTTAATGAATTTGTAGTTGCAAATACAAGTTTATTTATGTGTTTTTGGCTTGCTCGAGAGAGAGATCGTAAAACTAAAACTATTAAATTGATGGCCGGTGGGAGTGGGTCGACATGAGGTTCAGCTCGAGAGAGCGAATCCTAGTCTCATTCCCACACACTCATCTTAAGAGAGTGATTGGGTTAAGGCGTAGGATGGTCTTCATGCGGCAAGTGGGTGTCCGAAAGGAACACATTTGAAACGGGGTAAGTTGCTCGACAGAGAGCTTATCCCCCTTAAAGTTTAGTCTAGTCTCAATTATTCTATGAATCTTCTATCAAAATGATGTACCCAATAATCTAGCTTAACCTGTATTCCCGTCACATCCCAAGGATCCTGTCTTATTATTTAGAAATCCTTGTTTATTCTGTTGTTTTTACTTACTAGTGAAAACACCTCATTGTTAACTGACACTCTTGTGTCCCCCTTTAATTTACAATGTTTTTAATTTTTAATGTCTTTATCTACAACTAGTTAGAACTAAATTTTATTTTTCTATTAATTCTCAAAACCACTCTCTTGGGAATGATCCCAACCCTTGGTTGGGTTACTAAACTATTGTACGATCGTAGACACTTGCATCAGAAGTTTTATCTTGATTACACAAACATCATTAATTGTAATACTAAGACTTGTAACTCTAGAAATTTTAAGAAGGGGAAATTAGAGTGGGAAGGGGTATATAAGCCTAAGCAAGCTAAGATCGTATCCTCTTTTCGGGCTAGTAAACTGGTAGAGCAGGGTTGTTTGGCTTATTTGGCTCATATTAGAGATGTTGAGGTCGACACTCCATCTATGAGTCTATCCCTATTGTGTCAGAATTTAGAGAAATATTTTTGACCAATTGCAAGGTGCATCAGTTTTATCCAAGATTGATCTAAGGTCTGGCTATTATCAGTTGAAAATTAGGCCTGAGGATGTTCCTAAGACGGCGTTTAGAACTAGCTTATGGGTACTATGAGTTTTTAGTTATGTCTTTTAGTTTGACTAATGCGACTGCAACTTTCATGAGTTTAATGGGTGTTCATGCCATTTCTTGATTCGTTTGTCATAGTCTTTATTGATGATATTTTGGTCTATTCAAAAAGTGAGGAAAAGCATGCTGACCATCTTCGTATTGTTCTCGGTGTGCTTAGGAAACAAAGGTTGTATGCAAAATCTTCTATGTGTGAATTTTAGTTGAAATTGGTTGCATTTTTGGGGCATGTAGTTTCAAAAGAAGGGGTAATGGTAGATTCTCAAAAGATTGAAGCGGTTAAGAATTGGGTTTGGCCTAGCTCTGTGACGGAAGTTAGGAGTTTTGTGGGGCTCGCTAGCTATTATCATCGATTTGTGAAGAACTTTACTTCTAATGCCACTCATTTGACTAATTTGACCAAAAAGGAGATACCATTTGAATGGACTGAAAAATGTGAAGAGCGCTTTCAAAATCACAAGACTCTCTTGACCACCGCACATATTCTAGCATTACCGGTTGAAGGTAAAGATTTTATTATTTATTATGATGCTTCACATTTTGGTTGGGTGTTGTGTTGATGCAGGATAAGAATGTTATAGCTTATGCATCGCGTCCATTAAAGGTGCATGAGAAGAATTATCCAACACATGATTTGGAGTTGGCAGCGGTAGTGTTCACTCTTAATATCTGGCAACATTATCTCTATGGGGTTAAGTGTGAGGTATTTACTGATCATCGTAGTTTCCAGCATGTGTTTACTCAAAAGGATCTGAATTTGAGATAGTGAAGATAGATGGAGTTACTCAAGGATTATGATGTGACCATTAAATACCATCCGGGCAAGGCTAATGTAGTGGCAGACGCGTTGAGTCGAAAAGCGGTGAGTATGGGTAGTTTTGCTTGATTGAATATTTCCAAGCGACCCTTGGCTAAGGAAATCCAGACCTTAAAGTCTAAGTTCATGTAGTTGGGCATCTTAGAAATAGGTGGGGTGTTAACTAGTATTGAAATAAGGGACACATTCATTGAGGAGATCAAGGCCAAACAATTTGAGGATAAAAATTTGAATGAACTTAAGAAAAGACTGCGATTGGTAAGGCATAAGAAACCACTCTTGATGCGGAAGGTGAGCCTAGCTTTAAAGGGAGGATTTGTGTTCCTCGAGTTGATGATTTGATTCAAAGGTTTTTGATAGAGTCCTATGGTTTGAGATATTCTATTCATCCGGGTGTGACCAAGTTGTACCGAGATTTGAAGAGAATTTATTGGTGGTCGGGCATGAAGAAAGATATAGCAGAGTTTGTGGCTACATGTCAAAATTGTCAACAAGTGAAGTCTGAACACCAAAGGCCTGCAGGTTTGCTTCAAAGAATGCCAATTCCAGAATGGAAGTGGGAAAGGATAGCCATGGATTTTGTGGTTGGTCTTCCCAAGACTTTGGGCAAGTTTGATTCGATTTGGGTAGTGGTTGATAGATTGACAAAGTCAACCCATTTTATTTCGGTAAGAATAGATTATAATGTTGAAAAATTGGCTAACGTTTATGTGAAAGAGATAATGAGGTTGCATGGGGTGCCCCTTTCCATTATCTCAGACCGTGGTACGCAGTTCACCTCCAAGTTTTGGAGGAAATTACATAATGAATTGGGCACAAAACTCAATTTTAGTACAACTTTCCATCCACAGACGAACGGACAGTCGGAGAGAACTATTCAAGTGTTAGAAGACATGTTGAGGCATGTATGATTGATTTTGGAGGGCATTGGGATAATTTCTTACCTCTGTGTGAGTTCTCTTGTAATAATAGTTATCACTCCAGCATAGATATGGCGCCATTTGAGGCACTCTATGCGAGGGGATGTAGATCACCCATAGGATGGTTCGAGGCTGGAGATGTAAAACCTTTGGGGGTAGATTGAGTGAAGGATGCTCAAGATAAGGTGAGGAGTATTCAAGCTAAACTTCTAGCAACCCAGAGTAGGCAAAAGAAGTATACGGATCATAAGGTAAGAGACATGGCGTTTCAAGCCGGTGAGAATGTTCTTCTTAAGGTATCACCCATGAAAGCGATGATGAGATTCGACAAGAAAGGTAAACTAAGTCTGCGATACATTGGTCCCTTTAAGGTTCTTGAATGTGTAGGACCGGTAGAGTATAGATTTGCTTTACTCCTAATTTATTGGGAGTTCATCCAGTATTTCATGTATCCATGTTGAAGAGGTATCATCGTGACGGGGTTTATATCATTAAGTGAGACTCAATTGTGTTAGACAAAGACCTCCAATATGAGGAGGAACCGGTTGCAATTCTTGATCGTGATGTGCGCAAGCTGAGGAACAAGGAGATTAAGTCCGTAAAAATTCAATGGAAGCATCGTCCAGTTAAGGAAGCTACTTGGGAAATCGAGAAGGACATACGAGACAAGTTTCCCCAATTGTTCGTCGATTCAAGTAGTACTTCATCCCTTCTTTAGCCTATTTTTCCTAAGTTTTGTCACTCAGGGTTGAGTAATGGGTAAATTTGTATCTATTGTAACGATCGGGTTCCGTCGTTATGAAAAAGCCAAAGGGGTAAAATTTTGGGCCAAAAATCATTTTCATAGTAACTTAGAATTTCCCAACCTAGTCCAAATTTGGATGAAATCAGAGTCTTTAAGGTGTAGGAAAATTTGGTAACAATCGGGTGACTTATTTATGATTTTGGTTACATGAGTAGTTAGATAAGTTATTAAGGAATCCGTATGATTTTACAGAGTTGAATTCGGGTGAGTAGAACTCCCGAAATTGATCTTAGCGTGAACGGTATTTTCTGAGCGTCATTGGTTAAAGGTGTGTTGTGAAATGGGGGTCTTGGAATTATTAAAATAGCTCACTCTTTCGTGGAAGCTGCTTAGGCGGTGATTTTGGTCTCTCTGACGGGGTCGCTGTAGCGGGGTGAGGGTCGCTATGGTGGGCCCAACGTGACTTAAGGTCGTAAATAAACCCCAAAATGTCTTATTTATGCACTTTTCAGTGTTTAGAGCTAAGGAACAAACCCCAGGCGATTCTTGACAGTTTTCCACCATTCTTGAGGCTAAAGGTAAGATTTTATCTCCCTGAATCCATTTTTGATCCGTATAACGTAATCTAATGGGTAATTATCGATGGGGGAGGGTTTTGATTTAGAAACCATGGTGGAAAAAACCTTAGTTTGGATACTTGGGATCATGGGTATGATCTAAGGTTGTTAGAATTGTTAGTAATCCGGGTAATTAGTAATTGCTTATTGATTCTCGTAATATATTAATTGTTTGTAGACCAAGAACAAGCGGAACAAATTCTGAAAGGGAAGGATCAAGCTTCTTAGGGTTTCAAGCTTGTTTCGAGATAGGTGATGGTTGTGATTCTATGATTGTGTGATGTATGTTTGTCTTTGCTTCATTTTGATGCATGTATGTATGCAAATGTTGCATTATTGATCACACTTTTTGCAAATTAGGATATATAACTATGAATGCCATGAGTTTTGATTGTATGATTATGAGAATGTACTTTGTGATTGTGATTGTGGTTTGTTGAATGGATCGGGTGTTGTATTTCGACACACTAACTTGGATCGGTTGCCACATCCCGACATAATTATGGGATCAGTTGCCACATTCCGGCATAATCTTTGGATCGAGTCCTATGTTTCGGTATGCTAACAATTTTTGTTTGGGTTCCATGAGAGGACCAATGACTTGATATAACTGTGATATTTGAGAATTGTGAAACTGTTCGTTGTTCGTAAATGTTGATGATATTGTATTTGTTCGGTATATGAATGTTATTATACTGTTGTATTAACTTATGTAAGTTGCATTTAGTGGGATAGCCGTGTGATCCTACCAGTACACTCTGGTTGTGTACTGATACTGCACTAACTCTTTCTTTGTTGAGTACAGGGCAACTTCAGGCGACTATTAACAGACCTCGCTTAGAAGATTATTGATCATCGTTCGAATTCAAGGGTGAGTCAGTTCTTCCATGTAACACCCCGTAACTAGAAATAACTAGAAAAAAGTTAAAAAGTGGAAATAGTCATTTTTGGAAAGAATATAAAAATCTAGAAAATTTGTTAAGTATGTTAAGTTGGATTTTTGGTCAACTTCAAACGACCATAACTCCTACCTTAAGATGAGTTAGGTGTGTTTCCAGATATCTTAGGAAAGATCTTGGAATAATCTTTCTAACGCCGCAGAGTTTGCACGATTCTGAGTTAGTATGAGTGAGATATGACCATTTGAAGTTGGGCTGCTCAATTAAGGAAAGTCTAATCCGGATTTTGGAAGGGTATTTTAGTCTTTTCCTTTCCCAATTGTTTTAATTCATTTTTAGGAGTTTAATTGGGGTCTAAACTGAACTTGGTCAGTTTACGTTTATCCAAAAAGAGTTAGGGTTTTGAGAGAAGAGAAAAGAAGAGGAGAAAAGAGGAGGAGAAGCAAGATTCGTCAAGATTAGTCAAGTTTGATCGTGGATTTCGTCAAGGGGTGATCCCTACGAGGTATGTGAGTTCACACATCTTTGGGTTCGTTCACCCATGCACCAAACTTGTTTTTTTTAGTATGATTTTCGTCCTAAAAGATTGAGACTTTGATGTTGTTGAGTTATATTCTTGGATTGCTTTCGTTTTTGAATTTAGGATGAGATTTAGAGTTCTTCAGAGTTTAAGATCGATTTTAGAGTTATGTTTGATTAGATTCTTGTGTACATATGTTGGTATCTTAATTTAAAGAGGATTTAAGAAAAAGAATCGAATTTAGGCGAATTGGGGTTAGAAAACGAAGAAGAAACAAGTCGGCAGAATTTGGGTACCAGGTTCGCATCAGAGTCTTCCATAACTGACCGACCGGTGAAAGGATAGCCGGACCCATTGAAAGCCGGGTTAGTTCACTTATTTCAGGCATCATCTTACATCATTCGTTAAAAAGCTTTCTATATGATAGCTCCAACCTAGTCAAGGGGCTTTGATGCCCTTTGTATAGGTTAGGTTGCTGGATACGGGATCCTCGTAGTAGGCTGGACCAAGATCCAGCCGAGAGAGGGCAGTCTTTAGAAAGAACTGATGGGGAAAGCAAGAGAACGCTTCGCGTTTTCTTATCTTCTTCCCGCCCTACTCGTCTGGGTGTGTGGTGTGTAGTGGGTGTATCTTAGTGTCTTCTTACTACGAAAAAGAAATGAGAAAATATATGAGAATTACCTCACCAAAAAAGGGGGTTTACCCAGATCATCTCCTTAGCCCAGGTCGTAGTTTCAATAAGTTTTCTTTTTTGTTTTGAGATTGGCATTTTGGGGGGGAAGAAAACGGCCCCCTTTTGCGGCAGAGTAGAAAGCTACCAATTGAATCAATGTTATTAGCTGTGAATTCGAACTTTTTGGTATTTTCTGTTTCTTCGGATGCGAACATGTTCCTTGATACGCTCAAATTACACCTCCCTAAAGAAGCGTAAGCGATCGTTATCAAGTAAAGAACCCAACTTAGAGGTTGGGGTCGATCCCACGAGGAATATGGTCTAGACTTAAGTTCAGCTTTACGATTATATTCGTTTTACCAACGTACTTTCGAGACAAATGATTAAAATGGGGGGATTTGTAATACAAATTTTGAAAGTAATGTGAACAATTAGTAAGCAAGATTCAAACTTTTGTTGTTATCAAGATGAGATAGAAACTAGGGTGTACGTGTTCCCCATAAGCTTATAACGCGGTAATCCTAGTAATAGTAATCCTTTCCTAGTGTATTACATGCAAAGTGATAAGTTAGTTATCTCTAATTCCCTGGTCCGACAACTACAGAATTTCACCTCGCACCTTGGTCCGGCTACGTGTATATAATTTACTAACCCTTACTTTTACCTCATATTAGACATCACATCAATGTATGACTTAGTTTTCACCCTCGCACCAATCGAAATTAGACTATTAGGTATCACACTAAATCTATGTTGATAATTCTTTTCTTATTAACTACCTCCTTGGTCTGGCAATTGTAGCAACAAGGCGAGTTCTAATGCATGAACTCGTTAAAAAGACTTCTAAACGAAAAAATTATCAATGCATCCAATAACACTATTCAAGAATTATTTAGTTATTATTCATACGTTGTTAATCGCTCATGGTTCCCACAGCTCTAGTTGTGTATTTAGTTACCCATATTAGTAAGAACACAATTCATAATTTTAGATGAAGAAATCATGAACTTCCGTAATGAATAGAAGAAACCCAGAATCTCAACTTGAATTTCAAAGTCAAAATCTTCAAAACGAACTTAGGAAATCAAGAACTGCTAAAATTGAAAGTTTAATCTCCAGAGCCAAAAACTAGAACTAAAAATAATAAAGTCTAACCCCCAAAAATGAGGTTTACATGCCCTATATATAGAAAAGCAAGTCCTAACTAAAGAGGAAAAGAAGTAAGGAAATAATGTTTCAGGACACGGTTTCGATCTATGAGACTAACCTACGGACCATGAAGTGACCTACGGTCCGTAGGTCCCTTTCGTAGCTCAGGACTTAGGCAATATTTTCAGCTTTAAAATGTTCACTCTCTGACTCAATCGACAGATCAACAGTACGAACCGTGGTTTGATCTACGGTCCGTGGATCCTCCTCCGTAACTCCATACTTAGAATCTTGAAAATCAGGTACTGGAACCCCCTCTCTGAATGATTTGACGGAACTGCAGTACGACCTGTAGGTCGATCTATGTAGGTCGATCTACGGTGCGTCGTTTACAATCGTGGTTCCACACTTAGTCAAGAATTCCCTGATCTCCTTCAAGCCTTTCCCGTCCATATATGATCACCATCATGGAACGTTTGGACCTACGGTCCGTCAATCACATCGTAGATGCCCTTTTCTGCACATTCTTCAGTTGTGTCTCTCAATTTCTGCATCTGTACTTGTTTCCAGCAAACATGTTAAAAACATATAAAAACCAAAACAAAATGGCCCTAGACACACACAACTCTTAAGCGAAATGTATTACAAATACCGTAAACTCACGTTATATCAACACACTCAACTTAACTTCGTTGTTTGTCCTCAAGGGACGCACTAAGACTCTAAACAACACTTTTATAGAAGCAAGAAATCACATGGCTCTCTACCCCGACTCTCTTTTTGAGTGAAATTATTTTCTCTTAGAGTCAACATGCTAACTAGTGCAGATCAAAAAATGACAAGGATCGAACAATCAACACACAACATACACCCGTTTTACTATCACCAATGTACCAACTTTCCGACAATATAACTAGTGCCCTTACTCCAAACCAAATCCCTTTTTCACACAATAAATATGATTTTGAGTACAAGGATTCATTCAATACTCACGCTCAAAAGTAATTTCAAGTACAGTTAGTGCTCAATACCATAGGCTTGCCCTTATTTTCACTGCTTAGACTCTCCAAACTAGTTGCTAGGATTACAATAGGACTTTCTTAGCTTGTAACGTAGGTTCAGGGTTAGGTGTGGTACATTTGGATACTTTTTAGTGACTTTCTGCCCTCATTGACATTATGTTGGCTTTTTTTAACCTCTTCCTTGACCTATTTTTGACATCCTTCCATTTTAAGTTCTTTCCCATATTTCTTTACACATGGATGTGACTTTAGACTTTGCAGCCCTTTAGTTTTCACTTTCTTCTTCCTTATTTTTCGACACTTTTATTCATTTTCTTTGGCACAAAGTCATATCCGCTTTTCATTTTTTTTCTATTTCTCTTTTTCAACACCAAACTCTTTTCACACCCATGTTTCTTTCGGTTTCCTCTTTCATAGCGACCATCAACTTATGGAATTTTCATTAATTGAGGTGCACAATATCCGATGTCGGATCAGGGCCAAAATTGAGGTCACTTTTTGCATTAGCCACCCTCAACTTAGGCTTTTGGCCTAAGTTGAGGTGCACATGTCCAAGGAGGGACCGAGGCCAAAACACGAGATTATGGGAAAGTGATTTAGGGGTTTAGAATGAAATGGTCTAATTCAAGCTCAAAGCATTTGGATCAAAGGGAGCATTTATTTCATCTGGTTGGATTATTTTTAGGCAATTAGTGGACTTATCAGAACAAGGGCCTATGATCACTTCCTAGCCTCTAGGGTAGATTATCATAGTAGGACTAACCGGGCAAGTTCTAGATTGGCACAAAAACTATTTGAACAATCAACTATTCTCACACACTCTTGGCACATAGTTTCATTATCAGATTATCAAATTACCCAGTTTAAGTTTTACCTTAAGTCATGAAATCAAGTTGCTTCATTATCATGTCATACTCAGAGCCAACACATTCAATCATTCTAGCCTACAATTTTAGCACATATCACAAGTTTTGGATGGGTACCATTTTTTCAAAAAGCTTATGCCATCATGCTTCCACACATACAATCCTAACACATGATGGTTCAACTGAAATTAAGTAGTCTCTTGGGGGAAAAGAACACAGGCAAGAAAATCCCAAGAGACTTCACCCTATCACTTCACAATCCATTTACCTCACCCCAAAAAATAATTAGTGAAATTGTCCCCAATACACACAAAAAATAGTAAAAATTAATGGATTGGGTGAAGCAAGCCTGTGGTGCATAGCGCCGACGAATTATCAACAAGCGGGTAGGTTCGATTTCTCGGAGCCCGCTGGAACAATGCACTTGGGTCCCCCTCAGTATTGCACACATCTATCTCATCACAATCAGTAGTACTAGTAGTCACTCTAACTACACCATTAGTGGTGCTAACATCATCTCCCACGGCAGTCATGGCCTCAGTGATGGGAATAGAACTTAAGGCTCTAATATTACTCTCACGAGCCCTCTGCTGGCGCAACTTCTCATCTACAGTGGAGGCTATCCTAGCCTGCTAATTCTACTGGTGTTCCCACTTCCTAGCTCGAGCATCCTCAGTGGTGTTAGAAATGTGAATAGAGCGGTGTCTCTTCCCTCGAGCACGGGTGGGCTCGGGCTGTGCTATCTCATCTCTGAATAAGGCATCAAGAACGGTGTCATCAGCCAATGCGGTAGGTGCAGACTCTGGCTCATCTGTGGGTGTGGAAATAATGGCATCAACGTCTGCTCGGAGACTATCTAACTCGATCCGAAAAGAGGACATATCAGTAGCAAGGGATGGTCGCTCGAGGACTCTCAACTCAAAGGCATCCAGGCGCTTATGAACGGCCTAGACCTTCTGGTCCTCTCCATTCTAGCCTCGAACTCTGCAATAGACTTCTGCATCCATGGCTTCACATGATGAAGCAGTGCAGCCATCTGTGCATCCAATTTCTGAATTCGGCCCAAGGGCACCACAGTAACCCCTGAAGGTGGGGTGACTCTGTATGAGGTAGGGGCTTGAATAGCGGCCTGAGATGGGGAGGCCGGAGCATCATCAGTGTGGGTTGGAGGGGCAAGGTCATCACCCTGCATTTGCTCCTTATCATCTACTAAATATGCTCCCAAAAGGGGTACTTCGACCTGCGGCTCTCGGCGTGGTGCCGGCATATTCGCCTCATCCCAAATCAGTCCTCTATCCAAGGTCCCTGTTGCTCGGATCAACTTGTCACAATGCCAAATCAGCACTCCAGAGTCCCTGATTAACTAAGAGATAAGGCAAGGAAAAAGGTAAGTGGTCGAGGCCTTGAAAGCTATCTCATCAATCTCCACAATGATCATTCGGGCAAAATCAATCTCAAACCCCGCAACCAATGTTGCTACCATAACCGTGTGGTTCCAGGTGAGTGCATTATCAACCTTCGTTGGAGAAACACGATTCTGTACCAACAACCAGAAAAACTTAGCCATAAATGTGAGAGTGGCCTTCTTAATGCTTAACCCCGGAGTGGTAACCCACTCGGATCGCTCTTCGTCAATAGCAATATAACGAGCCAACCAGTGTAATACAATCTCCCTTTTTTTGTCACTCCGCTGGAACTCCCTGCCCTGCACGATGTCCCATCTGTAGTCAAATTCAGCCGTGTTGAGTGCCCAAGTGTGGCTAGGGCTAGGGCCGTTGAGGAATCGGTGGATGGTTTTCTAAAAGATATCCATAGAAAACCCACACTAGTGTAGCCTGGAGTGGTGTCTGGGCTCTGGGATTAGCCTTTTTCTGAATAGAGCCTTAAATAGTGGCCGCGTAGGAAGGATAAAACTCCCTCACGATATCCTCATTGTTTGTTCCTAGTTCCTTGACCATTTAGTCACATTTATGATGTTGAAATAACCGGTGGATCTCAGGTACAGTGTGTAGGCTCCCTGTGAGAACTCTGCCCGCCTCTGTGATTAGCCGGGCAATCTTCTCTTTTATATTCAACCTCTTGGCATCCCTGCAGATCTGCCATTGGCCCTCCACGCACCATCTATTGGGATCCTCAGCAATGAGATCAAGGTCGGTGTTAGCTGTAATTGGAATATTTCCCGAACTAGTAGCCTCATCAGACGAGACAGCCTTATCATGTGAACTAGAACTAGTGGTGTAGCCGGAAGCAGGGGCAGACTTAGAGCTGGAAGCAGAACCAGACTCAAAGCCAGAAGTAGAACTATCCTCATAGCTGGAAGGAGAACCAGCCAGTGACTAGATCAGTGTGTTCTCCTCATCAAATTGGGAGACAGTGACTACGTCGGTAACCACCTACCGGGATTAATTTTAGGTAGCATGAGGTATAGTAGGGGATGTCCTTGTTGCCGGTGGAACATATACGAGATCCTTCTCCACATCCACGTCTTCATCAATCAGCCGAAAAGTTGGCGCCACAAAATTTTTTTTGCCCCTCTTTGTGGAGGTCACTTGTTTCTTAGGAGCCATGGTACCTGTGGATGTATAATTAGTACCAAAATAAACCAATAATACACTCAAAAAAATTCTAGAACTAAGAACGAACCAAAATAAAAAACCTAAAAAATTTCAGATAGTGGCTTCAGTGGCTACCTACAGTGGGTATCTATGGTATGTAGGCTGACCTACGGTTCGTGGATCCCCTCCATAGATCAGAAGTCCCAAATAGGTGGGCTCTGATAGGAACCATGGATGGGCAGAACGGTTCGTAGATTGACCTACGGACAGTAGTCCACCACTGTGGTTCCACACTTAGTGGAGTTGCTATGTGCCACCAACCACAGACCTAATCTACGGTCCGTAGATTGGCCTATGGTCCGTAGATGAGGTCTCGTGGATCAGGTTTGTGCCAGGTATCAGACATGCTACAATTTGAAACCAAATTTTACCCATTTCGACAATTTACCCTAGTTTAATAATGCATTTCAACACAATTTATGCTAGTTTGTCATTCTAAGGGTTCTACTTACTCAATTTTCAACAGGTATGCCTACAAGACTAAGAACCCTAAGTCAAAACTTGCATCTAGACTCTTATTTTAGTGATTTTACACAATATGAAGACACACAATCACAATCTATCATCCCAAGGGTGTTTATAATTTTAGTTTAGCATGCATTTTTAGACAACAACAACCCAAGGTCAAGACCCAAAGCCTGACTTTCTATAACATCAATGAATCGAAAATTCAAAGTAAAGGGAAAGTCGATTACCTTACAAGCAAAGTAAATGGGGTGATTGTGTGATGACTCTAGACTTCCAACAATCTTTTTACTCGCCTTTTGCACCGAACCTAGACACCGAAACTCTGAAAATAGGGATGAAGGGATTTGGGGGGAAAGGAAAGTGATTTGGGAAATGGAAGGATGAATGTGGAGTGATTAAGGGTGAGTGGTGGTAATATGGAGAGATTTTAGGAATTTGATGGGTTTAGAAACGGTTAGGAATGTAATATTAGAAGTGGGAAATGATTTGAAAATGGGGGGATTTTATTTAAAAGGGGTCCGGGTCGGGTCAGGCAAAACTAGGGTTTGGACCCACGAGACCCCGTCTACGGTCCGTGGGTCAACCTACGGTCCATAGATGGGATCCGTAGGTCACTCTCACACTTAGACAATTCAGAGAACTTACATGGGATCTACGGATGCCATTCACGGTCCGTGGAATAAACCACAGACCATCGATGGGGTCCGTAGACCTCTGGAACAGAATTTTTCCTGCAGATTTTACTTTTCACCCCTGCACATGTAGCAACCATTTGGCATTTCTTTTTACATTTTCTGGACACTTTTTAGACACTGACCCTATGCTATATCTAGCCAACAGTAAAACAAAAATAATGCACCTATCTAAAGGAATACAGAAATATAAAATAAATAAAGAAAACTACTAAACCGAAAAGAAAAACCTATAGTTGGCTAGATTGTACATCTTGGGTTGCCTCCCAAGAAGCGCTTGATTTAATGTCGCGGTACGATGCAGGCCTCTTGATTACTCAGACTTCATCAAGAAAGTAGGCCTCAACAACTTCTTGCACACTTTCTGCATTTCCTAGATAGATCTTGATCCTTTGCCCATTTACCTTAAACCTTGTTCCCTCACTGTTCTCAAGCTCCACCATTCCATGTGGGAGCACTTGAGTGAGTAAGAATGGCCCGGTCCACTTGGACTTGAGCTTGCCCGGAAACAAGCACAACCTAGAGTTGAATAGAAGCACAAAATCACCCACAACAAATTCACATTTTCAATCCTTTGATCATGATACTTCTTCATCTTCTCTTTATATAAAGCTGAACTTTCATAAGCACTTAGGCGAAACTCATCAAGCTCATTCAAGTCACTCATTCTCTGATTTGATGCGGCGCCCCAATCCACATTTATCTTATTTATCGCCCACATAGTGTTATGCTCTAGCTTTAGTGGCAAATGGCAAGACTTCCCATATACAAGTTGGTAGGGGGACATATCTATGAGAGTCTTGAATGCGGTGCGATAGGCCCATAGAGTATCATCAAGCTTCCTTGACCAATCTGTTCTATTAGCATTCACAGTCTTTGCCAAAATCTTCTTGATCTCTCAATTGGACACTTCAACTTGCCCACTAGACTGCGGATGGTAAGGAGTGGCTACATCATGGTGGACGCCATATTTCTCAAGTAACACCTTGAACAACTTATTACAAAAGTGGGAACCTCTATCAATGATAATCGCCCTAGGTGTACCAAATCTGGAGAAGATATTCTTTTTCAAGAATGCGGTGACATTCTTACCTTCATTGTTGGAAAGCACAATTGCTTCCACCCACTTTGACACATAATCAACCGTACCAAGAATATACTCCATCCCATGTGAACTCACAAATGGACCTATAAAATCAATGCCCCATACATCAAACAACTCTATCACCAATTTAGGATTAATAGGAAGCTCTTGCCTTTTTGAAATTCCTCCTTTTCTTTGGCAACTGTCACATGACTTGGCGAAATCATGAGCATATTGGTGGATGGTATGCCAGTTGTCAAGACCCAAGCCTAGGGCCTAGACGTGACATGGCGAATGAGGAACCCGAATGAACCCCAAACAAGCCTCTCAAACTTGTCAACACACTTCATTGGTCGCGGAAGTACAAACAACATTAATTAA
>NC_064283.1:12687014-12713115 GCF_019186545.1 Solanum stenotomum | reverse complement strand
CTCACTGGAAATTGCATTTTCTGCCGGACAGATTTTATGAAAATGGGCATAACTTCTTCGTCCGAACTCCGAATGAGGTGAAACGAAGTGCGTTAGGTAGCTAACTCAAAGGGCTTTCCATGGATATGTTATGGGCCACCCAATTATTTGTGTTCTAGGAGATATGACCCTCCAAAGTAGACCCTCGAAAAAGGCTTCACTTGGAAATTTTGGATTTTGATACGGTTGCTCTAAAATTTGGGTTAGACCCATTTCCCACTCAATTTGATCCCCTAAACAAGAATATGAAGTTGGATTTTTGAAAAACGAAACGGATATTTTTTATATAGCTAAACAAGTTTTCGGTAACTTTCTAAGCACATTTTTAAGAACCTTTTGGGTCATCTCACCAGTAATACCCACACTACAAAATCTTATGCGCAATCCGAATACCACTATGATGCCCACCAACAGACGATGAATGACACACCTCTAGTATACTCAACATCTCGACCTCGGGCACACAATAATCCCATCAACACAACTATGATACAAATAAGGTTCATCCCAAAAGAACTTCTTCACATCATGCATAAACTTTCTTCTTTGGTGAAAAGACAAATCCAATGGTACTAGATCACTTGCCAAATAGATAGCAAAGTCTGCGAACCAAGGAATCAGATCGTAAGAGGCAGCCAATACATGTTCATTTGGAAAAGCATCATTAATTTCAGCCCTATCACCAAGCTTTAACATAGCTTTTTCCTCCAATCTAGACAAGTGATCGGTAACCTGATTTTCTGCCCCCTTTCTCGAATGCGTAAACCACTGCAAGAAGCTCATGTTCAGTCACTCTATAGTTCTTTTGAGCCATATTTAGAGCTTTGCTAGCATAGTAAATAGGATGAAGAATCTTCTCTCGCCTCTGTCCCAATACTACACCAAGCGCCACTCCACTCGCATCACACATTACCTCAAACGGTTGTCCCCAATCCGGTGAAATAATGATAAGTGCAGTAACTAACTTCTCCTTCAACTCTCCAAATTCTCTCAGACAAGCATCATCAAAATCAAACTTATACTCCTTTTCGAGCAATTTGCACAATGGATGTGCAATTTTGGAGAAATCCTTGATGAACCTCCTAATGAAACCTGCATGCCCAAGAAAACATCTAACACCTTTAGCAGTGATAGGTGGTGGAAGCTTTTCTATTACCTCAACTTTCACTCTATCAACCTCAATACCCTTCTCAGAAATCCAATGTCCTAGAACAATCCCTTATTTCACCATGAAGTGGCACTTCTCCCAATTGAGCACAAGATTGCACTCTTCACACCTTTTAAGCACCTCGGCCAAATGGTCCAGACAATGATCAAAAGAATAATCTACCATTGAGAAATCATCCATAAATACCTCAATAGTGTCCTCTACCATATCAGAAAATATCGACATCATACAACACTGGAAGGTCGTTGGAGCATTGCACAAACCAAATGGCATCCATTTGAATGCAAAAGTCCTATAAGGACAAGTGAAAGTGGTCTTCTATTGGTCTTTTGGAGCTATAGAAATCTGATTGTAGCCCAAATAACCATCAATGAAACAATACCAGCCCTTACCCGCAAGTCGGTCAAACATCTGATCCATAAACGACATAGAAAAATGGTCTTTTTTTATCCAAGCATTAAATTTGCGGTAGTCCATGCAGACTCTCCATCCAGTCACAGGTCACATCAAAACAAGCTCGCTTCTCTCATTAGGTACCACAGTAATCCCACCTTTCTTGGGCACATACTGAACATGACACACCCAACTACTATCTGTAATGGGATAAATAACTCTAGCATCCAGCCACTTGATGATTTCCTTCTTAACTACCTCTTTCATAGGCGGATTTAGTCTTCTCTGTTGTTCAATACTAGGCTTGTGATCCGGCATGAGTTGAATTTTATGAGAACAAATACCAGGAGTAATTCCAATAATGTCTGCAATAATCCACCTAATAGCTCGCTTGAACCTCTTCAACACGGAAACCAATTCCTGAACTTATGCCACATTAAAATTTGCCGCAATGATGACTGGTAAAGTACCATCTCTCCCAAAGAATACATACTTCAAATGTGATGGTAGAGCCTTAAGCTCTAATTTCGGTGCCTCCTCAACACATGGTATAGAAGGTGGAGAGTCGCGATTCTTCATGTCTAATTCCAATCTCTTTGGTTTTGAAGGGATTTCAAGCCTATCAAGTGCGGCGACCAATTCATCATAGTCTTCAATACCATTACCATCAAAGTTCATCATTACCGCTGTTAGTGCATCAACACCCAACCTCTCTTTAATAGGCACCTCAGAACCACTCTCTACAATATGTGTCACCATAGATACCGATTTGAGCTCAATACTCTGCTTCATGGACCTAGAGATATTGAAAGTTGCCTCTTCATTGTTCAATCGAAGTTTCATCTGCCCTTTCTCCATATCAACCAAGGCGCGCCCAGTGGCTAGGAAAGGTCTCCTAAGGATAATGGAAACCTCAAAATCAACATCACAATAAAGTATCACAAAATCCGCCGGAAAGATAAAACGCTCCACTTTCACTAGTACATCTTGGAGCACACCAATGGGCTTCTTCACAGTTCTATCAGCCAGTCGCATCGCAGTTGGTCTAAACCCAACTTGTAAATAAACAATGGCATCAAATTGATACTAGCACCCAAATCGCACAACACCTTTGAAAAATGTAGCAACCCAATGGTACAAAGAATAGTGAAAGCCCCAAGATCTTTCTTCTTCTGCACAAGGGACCTTGTAGCAATAGCACTAAAATGTTGCAACTTATCATCATCTTCAAAACTCATGGCCCACTTTTTAGTGACAAAATCCTTCATACACTTTGCATACCCAGGCATTTGCTCCAAAGCATCTATCAACGGTACATTGATGGAAAACTGGTTCAACATACTAATAAACTTGCGGTATTTGCCTTCTTCAGTCTTCTTCACTAACCTCTGTGGGAAGGGAGGTGGAGGTCTAGACATGGAACAACTTTTGGAGTTATCTCTGCTTCCTTCTCTGTTGCATTCTGAGGCTCTTCATTTACCTCAATCACATCATCATCTTTACTAAACTTAACATCAACCCCAGATGGCATCAGTGCATCAATGGTCTGCTTACCCCCTCAAGTAGTGACTGTCATACAATGCCCATCATTCTTTGGAATCTGGATGGTCTTTCTAGGAAATGTGCCTGGTTGACGTGGGTTCACTGTAGTAGACAACTGAGTCATCCACTGCTCAAGATGCTTGATTGACACTGCATGGGAATCAACTTTTTGACCAATACCAGACAAGTCATTTCGCATCTCTTTCACATTTTCATCAGTTGCATCAAACCTTCTCATCATCTTCTGCATCATATCCTCAATATGTGACATATTACCTCTAGCTTCCCTATTACCAGATTCCCAATTTTGAAGAGGGACATAAGGTCCAACCCGATCATTTTTATAACCATAATTGTTTCGATTGTAGTTGTTGTAGTTCCCATCCCGGACATAATGACCTTATCGATTGTAGTTGCCATAGTTCCGACCTTGGTTTCCTTGACCTTGTCACTAATTATCCGTATTAGAACCTTGGGCGTTGGCTCGGAAACCCCCCTTGATCATTCACCGCATAAGTATCCTCTTCATAGTAACATTCCACACCCAGTGGTGGATTTCTAGTCAAATAATAGACAACATTTACCTTTTCCACACCTCCGCTCACATGCTTCAACACCCACCCCAATTCGGTCCTCATCTGAGCTATCTCCTCACGAATCTCATTTGCAAACTAGTTGTTTGTAGCTTGAACAGCAAACGTGTTTCTCCTAGTATCTGACTTTCTAGTGCTCCATGCTTTATTATTTCAGGAAATCTTCTCCAGTTTCTCTGCAATCTTCTCAAAAGTGCACTCACCATATGAACCTCCAGTGATAGTATCAAGCACCACCTTACTATTGTCATCCTGACCTCGGTAGAAATACTCTTTCAGTGATTCATCATCAATGCGGTGATTTGAAACACTTCGTATGAAAGTAGTGAACTTGTCCTAAGAGTTACTCACAGATTCTCCTGGTAATGCTACGAAGTTGTTTAGTTTATCTTTGTGGTTCAACTTCTTTGACACATGAAAGAATCTTGCAAACAACACCTCAGTTAGTTATCCCCATGTGTAGATTGAGTTATAAGGAAGCTTATTAAACCACAAAGCAGCATCGCTCAAATTACACCTCCCTAAAGAAGCGTCGTTGGTTAGAGGTATGTTGTGAAATGAGAATCTTGGAATTCTTGAAATACCTCTCTATCTCACGTAACCTGGGTTTTACCGCTCTGGCGGGGCCGCTACAGTGGGGTGACTGCCACTGTGGCGGGCTTGACGTGAATTAAAGTCGTTAATAAACCCCTAAACGACCTTATTATGCAATTTTCAACTTTTAGAGCTAAGGAACAAATCCCAAGCGACTCCTACTCATTTTTCACCATTCTTGAGGCTAAAGATAAGTTTTTCACTCCCCAAATCTGTTTTCCGATCCGTAGAACGTAATAGAACGGGTGAATATTGTTGGGGGAGGGATTTGTTATAGATTCTATGGTGGAAACAACCCTAAATTGGATAATTGGGATCATGGGTATGATCTAGGATTCATAGAATTGTTAGTAATTCGGGTAATTACTGATTGTTTATTGATTTCCATGCTATTATGATTGTTTGTAGACCAAGAACAAGCGGAACGAATTTGGAAAAGGAAGGATCAAGTTTCTTAGGGTTTCAAGTTTGTTTCGAGGTAAGTGATGGTTGTGATTCTATGATTGTGTGATGTATGTTTGTTCTTGCTTCATTATGATACTTGTTTATGTATGATTGTTGCAATGTTGATCACACTTGTTGTATATGAGATAGATGAATGATGATTACCATGAAATCATGGCTTAGATGTATGATCTTGATGATATACTTGTGATTGTGATTGTGGTGTGTTGAATGGATCGGTTGCCACATTCTGGCATAACTATCGGATCGGTTGCCACATTACAACATAATTATAGCATCGGATACCACGTTTCGATATGCTAACTGTTTGGGTTTAGGTTCCATGAGAGAACCTATGATTTGATATAAAATGTGAAGTTGTTCCTTGTTCGTAAATGTTGATAATATTGTATATGTTGATATATATGCATGTGATTATAATGTTGTCTTGACTTGCTTACGTTGCGCTTAGTGGGATAGCCGTGTGATCCTACCAGTACACCGTGGTTGTGTACTGATACTGCACTTGCTCTTATTTTTGTTGAGTACAAGGTATCTTCAAGCGGCTACTGACAGACCTCGCTTAGGAGATCAATGATCGTCACTTCGAATTCAAGGGTGAGCCAATTCTTTCAGGCTACCATGGGATTCTCTTTCGTCTATGTCCACCATTTCCGGATTTAGACATTTGTTTTAGTTAGTTCATTAGTATGGGGTTGTATCCCTTCTTGTTTAGACTTGGATCATTGTTAGATGTTTTGGTACATTGACTTTCAGGTTCTAGGTTATTTCTTCTGCATTGTTAGTTTATTATTATTAGACTTTTGTTAGAGTTTATGGGAACTCTCTTTATGTCCTTAGTATGTAACTTGCTTCCGTAACTTACATGTCTTAGTTCTGGTTTAGTTGTTTGGTTTGAGTTGTAGTAGTGGTTCTCCCACCGGAGTGTTTGTGTGGGTGCCAATCACGACGGTCTGGGTCGTGACAATATTTATACGGCCTCTAATTTTATGCATGTTCGCAAGTCAGATCAAGTGATTTTCCTTGTGGAATTTCTAATCCTCTTTGATATTTTTTAAAGTGGGTTTCTAAATTGTGCATTATACAACCTAACATACATGTGCAACACACGTGTAGAAAAAATAATATACTTAAAGATGACATAAACGCACTACAGATTAAAATAATCAATAATTTAAAATATTTTAAAGTATAACGTTAAAAAAATGACAAGTTGCGATGATTTCATGCACGATAGAGTGATCAAAGAAAATCACCCAAAAATATGGTGAAATTAAGTAGTCTATAATTAATTAATTTTTTTTAACTCAAATTTTGAAAATAAATAAATTCTTATATTTTTTTTTCATTTCATAGGCTCGAATGTGACATAAATTCAGTAAGTCCGTCTATAAATTCAGAATAGTGAATAGTCAACAAAATATGAAAAAGAAAAATCTCAAAAGGTTATAAAACTTATCGCTATATCGATCAACTCGAGCAGCCCCAATCCTGCTGTTCATACACTCAAGACTTTCAAGTATCTCTGTTTCTTTCAGGTTTTGTAATCATGCAATCAACAATAGGTAAGTTTTTAATTACTCAAAGTATTCTATTCTTCAAATAATAAATTTTTTGCAATTTCTCTTCTTCTTCTTTTTTTCATTCTCTTTCTAGAATATATGAAGGAATTCGAAAAAAGGAACATTTTGTTTTCTAGTTTCTCCAAATTTTTTCCTTTGGAAGAAAATGAGTGATGAGTGTAAAAGTTCAGAAAATCGGAAGAGGTTTGAAAATGAGACCAACATTTATTCTCTTCCATTCCCTGTAACTCATACACTAATTTCTCATTTTTTGCCGAAGTAAAAAAAATTGGGGGAAGAGGAAAAATAAGAAGTTTCTTTTCTTGGATGCCTTCATGCATACACTAGAAAGAGAATAAAAAAGAAGAGATAAAGTTGCAAAAACTCAAATCTTTGATGAATAGAACACTTTAGATAATTAAGAACTTACCTAATTGTAGATTGCCTGGTTATAAAACTTGAGAGAAAAAGAGATACATGAGAGTCTAGAGAGTATTGACTGAAGGATTAGAGATACTCGAGTTGATCAAAATGGTGATAGGTTCTATAACCCTTTGAAATTTTTCTTTTTGATATTTTTGTTGACCATTCAATATATATTCTGAATTTATTATTGACAGACTTATCTGAATTTACGATACATACGAGCCTATTAAATGAGAAAATACAAATTATAAGAATTTCTTTCATTTCAATATTTGAGTTTAAAAAGTCTAATGAATGATATAGACTTCCTCAATCTTGCCATATTTGTGGGTGAATTTTCTTTGATTACTCTATTTTGTATGCAATCACCACAATTATGTTATACCTTTTAAATATTTTAAATATATTAATTATTTTAATGTATAGTGTTTGTGCGTCTTTTTGAAGTATAATATTTTCTCTACACATACATTGCACATGTATTTTGATTCGTAAAATAAATTGAAGAGTATTTCCACATATAATTAGTTGCTAAGGCTTGAAAGTCTACAAATTATCAACAATAGGAGTACTTCTATTGAAAATGACAATTGATTTTATATGCTTTGATTTATTTTTTCTATAATCTTTTTTGCTGAGATATTGATTGTTGTTCTCGATTCATCTTTAACTATGAAGAATCAATCTTGTTGTTCCAAACGTGAAATAGATAGATTTTTATTGACCATAATATCTTGTATATACTAGCAAACTATTCTAAATTTGCCTCATATAATGGCCAATTAAAATAGACAACACTAATTATATGAACTTCATTTTCAAAATTAGAATTCTAAAACCAAATTTTTTTATAAGGAAAATTCAATATTGACAATAAATGTTTAATTATACAATTTTATTTGAAGATCATTTTCCATTTAGGTGAAGAGATGATACTAATGGGGGACAATACTTATAATAGGAACAAGTAATGTAGAAAGGATAAAATAATTGAACAGTCAGTATAGTAAAAAGAGAAAATTTAAGTTCTTTAATAATACCTTATGTCATTTTACTTGTGTAATATCACTTTATTGATTAGAGTCCCAACATCTTCATTGACAAGCTGCATAAATAACATCTTCAATTATTATCTTTTGCCTATGTCAAACTTAGGTTGCACACTTCATAAAAAAAAATTGTACTTCATGTGAGTGATTTGAGCACTTTCAACATTTAAAATAAGATTGTACCATTCACATGTCAATAGATGTTACACTCTAATCCAAATGAGAGATAAAAGAAATAAATTAAAAATGATTTCAAATCCATGTCAATGGAAATAAATAAGCATATTCCTGAGGCACTAACACTTGCTAGGTCAAAGTGCAAAATAACAAATGCATAAAAGGGAAAAATTGAAAAACAAAATCCGATTTCAAAATAATTAAAGTCACCATCACATAATCATTATCCTTTATTGTAAGAGAAAAAATGGACCAAATTTAATGTTTCTTTTTCGTATTTATACCTCATCTTAGCTACTGAGTTATTCATTTCTCAAACTTGAATTGAATAACACAAAACAAATTTAGTAAATGCAAACACACATATTAATCGAAAGCAATAGTTTTGGCTCATTATATCACAACGATCATGTTGAGTTCATTGCAAGATTCATATCTCGACCTATAGTCACTCAAAGACAATTTTTACATTGCTCTAACACTCCTCTTTCCCGAGGTATATTAATAACAAAGCTAAACCCATGATTAATATCTAGTTTATAGTAAATGAAACTCATTGTTCATGCAAATGAAAAGCCAATCATCACGATGATTCAAATAGAGTACATGTTTCATTTCATTTCAATTTTAAAAAAATTCCTATAGTAATTGAATCAATAAATACTACTTAGGATACTTACAAGTTTCTTTATAGCGAAAGTAGATCTACAACAATCATGACTCCTGACACCATTCGTTGGGAATTTCAACAAGGTGGATGAATCCCCCAACTTTTCATAGTCTAGAGATAATTTACGGAGATGCATACTGTGTTGTCTCCTGTATAACCTGGCCGTCACTTGATGAGGGAAAATCCTCTTTGTTCCTACAATCGTAATTGTGTATTTATTTATAAGGGTTAGGGTTAAAAGGGGGAGGGGGCATGTAATAGGCTAATATGCTAATTTGCATTTCTTATGCATGGACTCGACCCAATAGTTATTTCTTACAACCCCGTTTGAATTGACACATATACAACAGTTACATATAATTGACAACATATAGCCCAATATTAGGTAGCAATTAGTAGACAAATAAAAATTTGCACATATTAGCATAAAACTAACATATCAACATTGGAATTATTTCTTACAACCCCATTTTAATTAGAATTTCTTAAGAATGCACTGGGCCCAATAGTTATTTCTTACAAACCTATTTGAATTGACACATACACCACCCTAGAATATATTGAGTTAAACTAGTGAGTCCTAGAGCCTTTCGTAGGAGTTTTGTGTGTAGATTAAAACTCATAAAAATGGTTCCCGTACTAGGGGTTTTAGGGGTTAAACGTCCGGATACGACTCCCCAAGGACCACCCAAGGGGTCCTTGAAGAGGACCCCAAAACAGTCCCAAAAATCTGGAAAATTTGATGACCTACGGAGGGCCATCTACGGCCAGTAGATCAAACCACACCCCGTAGGTCATGGGCATAGGTCAAGGCCTGCAAGAGGCCTGCCATGAAAAGCCTCGGGTGCAAACCACGAGACCACAGAACGGCACATGAATCCATCCACGGTCCGTGGATGGGGATCCGTAGGTGCTGCCAGTTTTAGGTGGTTTAGTTTTAAGTGAAGTGTTTGGGGGTTAAGTTAGTAATTAATTAGGGGCTAATGAAGGTCGTTTAGTTAGTTAATTTACCACCTATATAAGGTTAATAGGCCCCTAAACTATTAACTTTAACTCATTCATCCAAGACCCAAAATTACTCTCAAGAAATTCTCTCTCTAGAAGCAAAGAAGAAGAAGAAAAAGAGGGGCAGCAACTAGGTCGAATTCACCATTGATTTAAGCTTTGTTTAGGGATTTGATTAAAGGTATGTGAAGCTTATCCATTTGTGGGTTCTTCCACCCATAGAGCCTCCATAGTTTCCCCACTTGTGAAATCAAAAACCCCATTCTAGCTACGGTTGTGCTTGCATTGTGGGTAGGGTGTGGGTATAATTCCAATCTAGTGGATACTACCCAATTATGATTTCTTTAGATTTTTTTAATGGTATTATGATGATTTCATATGATTTCTAGGTAAAAATCCTAATCAAAATTAATGAATGTGATATTTGTGGGTTTATGCCATTGGAGGCAAAGTTGAAGGTTCAAAGGTGATATTCCTAAATCAATGTATTGTACACTAATTGATCATAGTTAGGATCATCAAATCATGAATTGAACTAGACTTGATTGAATAGGAAGGATCTTGACTCGTAAAGTTAGATCTGAACCTTTATGAATCAATTATAACTAGAATCACCTAGTAGTAAAGAATGTGATTGAATAGCTTGTAATTTAGACATGAGCTATGATAGAATGAAGTTAAGCTTGAAGGTACGGCTTGTATCCATCATTGTTACGGATTTGGGGGTAAAGTCAATATGATGTGCTCTTGTTATGTATTCTCTTTCTCTTACACACTTAGACATGATTATGCTAGGATATTTAAGTCCTCTCACATAGTAGGATTATAGGTTGACTTAATAAACTAAAATGAATCAAAGCATGTTAAACTAGAATAGCTTGAAGTTGAGACATATGTTCCCTTCATGTATAGCTTGGCTTAGTGGGATAAGACCAATGTTGATAGCTTGGGATGGAGGATTTATACTCTCCTAAGCTGTAACTTGACTTGACATTGTATAATGCATTTCATGGTAGCATGAGTTAGGTATAGTTATGGTAGCCTAGGATTGAGGATTTATTCTCTCCTATGGGTAGCTTGAACTAGCATCGTTAGGATGATTTCATGGTAGCATGACTAGGTTTGGCCAAGACCATTTCATGGCAGCTTTAGGATTGAGGACTTATGCGCTCCTAAGGGTAGCTTTGGATTAAGGATCCATAATCTCCTAAGGGTTGTTTGACTTACCTTGTAAGGTGCATTCCAAGGATAGCTTGAGTTAGGTTAGTCATGGTAGCTTGGGATTGAGGACTCATACTCTCCTAAGGATAGCTTAGGGTTAAGATTCATACTCTCCTATGGATAGCTTGCATATGTGTTCTAGTACACTTGTAAGGGTAGCATGACTTAGTTGATTTATGACTATTTCAAGGTAGCTAGGATGGAACACTTGCACCCTTCCTAGAATAGCTCGGACTTGCATGTTAATGTGTCTTCCAATGTAGTTAGCTTAGCTTAACCTAGATATGTTAGTAAGATGATAGCATGTTCTAGTCTATTAGGGGGTTATTCCTTGGTAGCCTCGAAGAGGTAAATAGAATAGAGGGATTAGTCCCCAACTAGTGAACATTCATGTTAGTCTAAAGGAGTACTTAGTGTGGGTAGTAGTGTTGGATTCTATCCATACATGGCACAAGTATGACTTGAGGCTAGTTGTGAAGGGTTCCCTTATGTAGTATTACTTAGCTTGGGTTGTTCCCATAGTTTGCTTCCAAGATATGATTGACTAAGGTGGTAGTTCCCTTGGATATATGAAGTAAGCTAATAGTATGACCAAAAGGAGGGTGGATATGACTAAGATGATTTCAAGGCTATGCTTAGTGTCAAGGGTAGTATGGGATGCCTTTCATGTATCGCACAAGTGTGTCTAGATGTTACTTAGAATATGGTGCCCTTATGGTAGAAAGACTTATGACTTAGCCATGTATATAGACTATGATTAAGATGACCAAAAAGGGAAACTTGGCTTGGGTAGTAGTATGGGATGCTATTCTTGCTTTGCATATATATGCTTTTGAGGTTACTTTAGAATGGTGCTATTTTGGTGAAGATGACCAAGAGCCTATTATGCTTATATGATAATGATTTGTCTCCTATGCTCATTAACTATGTCTTATGTTAGACTGATGTTTATATGGAGCTTATGTTGGAGACAATGCTATGACTATGATGATTATGCTATGAACATGTATTATCTCTTATGCTTATGTCTGATGTAAAATAACCATTTTGAGATGCTCTTATGATGTTGTGCTATATTTCATACTTGGTACATTTTGTACTAACACATATTGCCTACATTCTAACCAAATGTAGGGTTTTGGAGATTGAGTTGCTTTGGAGGCTAGATTGCTAAGGTTCTAGAAGACTTGAAGATTTGGTGAGTTCTCATAGCTTCGAGGACAAACCCATATTTCCCTTATGTCATTTCTTTATGTTATAGACTTGTATGGGCTGCATCCCAAAGAGTTTTATTCAAGAGTTTATTAGATGGTTTGAGACAAAGGTTTTAGAAGAGACTTCCCCTTGCTTTTATGAAATATGACATTGATTGTAAAAGTTTTAAATTGTTCCGTATTTTCATTTCTATCACTTATGTTATGATGCTAAGGGCTTATATGAGACCCTTTCAGGGTCGAGTATGCCATGTTGTGTCTAAGGGGTACCCCTGGATCGTGAGAAACTTGGTAATCAGAGCACAAGGTTTAGAATAGTTCAAGGATTGTCTCAAACCACTTCTAGTAGGGTCTTGTTCATAAATGTTAGGCGCACCAAATTTATGTATAGGCGGCTATTGGATGCTTAGGAAATATCACTTCTTCATTCTCTTAGTCATGCCTTAGAAGTTTAGCTCTAGTAGGTCCTTCTTCTAGTGTTTAACATATGGTTTTTCAGGTTATGGAAAATACCAGGGCTAGAGCTAGGAGGGATGAGGATGACAATGGAGGACAAGCGGTTCCTCCACAAGTTCCAAACCAAAGCTCCTCCTCAAGCTCCAATTGACCTCCAATTGGATATGCCACTCTAGCGGAATTTAGGGCTTCTATGTAATTATTAGCTCAAACCTTGACGGCGCAATCTAATAGAGAGGTGGTGGCTCCAGCAAACCCAATAAGGGGGATGGGTGCTTTTAGGGTAAGGGAGTTTTTCAGGATGAACCCTCCGGAGTTTAGTGGCTCCAAAGTGGAAGAAGATCTAAATGGGTTCATAAAGGAGGTTTATAGAGTTCTAGCAATCATGGGGGTTACTTCTATTGAGAAAGAGGAACTAGTCGCCTAAATATTGAACGACGTTGCCCAAATTTGGTATGAGCAATGGAAAGATAGTAGGCCGGTAGGAGCGGGCCTTATAGAGTGGGAAGCTTTTAAGTCAGAATTTCTAGATAGGTTCTTTCCCCAGAAGTTGAGGGAAGCCAAATTGGGAGAATTCATCAACCTTAAGAAAGGTAGTATGAGTGTTAAAGATTACTCTTTGAAATTCACCGTTTTGTCTAAGTATGCTCCAAGCTTGGTAGCAAATCCAAGGGATTTGATTAATAGGTTTATGACGGGGGTGTATAGTTTGGTAGAAAAAGAATGTCGCATGGTAATGCTTGTTGATGGTATGGATATTTCACGCCTCATGGTGTTTTCTCAACAAATAGAAGAGTCAAAACTCAAGAAAGAGAGGGATAGGGAGAAGAAGAGGTCTTGTATGGATGGTGATAAGTCCTTTCATGATGGGTCCGATGGACATAGTCATTCTAGGAGTCGACAAAAGTATTCCGGACAAGGTTTTCCTAATGCTCCTAAGTATAAGGATGATAGGGTGTCTACCCCTAGGCCACAAGGGATAAGTAATGAGTCCCTATAGCCATCTTGTTTTAAGTGTGGTAAGAGGCATGAGGGTAGGTTTTTGGCCGGTAGAGAGGGTTGCTTTAGTAGTGGTGAGAGTGGCCACATGAGACCAAGCTAAAGTGTAACAACCCGGAAAACTAGTAAGACCAAGCTAGAGTCTAATGGGAACGAATAGGTGAAACTAGAGCCTCACATGTGAGTTTGAGGTTGGAAACTTGATTAAACGTTGTTAAATGGTTCCCGAGTAAAGGTCAAGGAATTTAGGGGTTAAACGTCAAGATACAACTATAACGCCCAAAAACTAGTAAGTTGAACTAGTGTGTTGTAGTGGAAGTTTTGGAGTGTTGTATGAGGGTTCAAACCCATATAAATGACCCCCGTACAAATAATGGCATGTTTAGGGGTTGAAAGTCCAGGTATGACTCCCTAAGGACCACCCAAGGGGTCCTTGAGGAGGACCCCAACACTGCCCAAAAGATGCTAAAAACAACTTGGTTCACGGAGGCAGATCACTCCCCTTAGACCAGTCCACGCCCCATAGGTCATGGGCGTGTGTTAGGACTAAGTCTAGGAAGGGTTGGCCTTCATTTTTGAGCCCCAGCCCCAAACCAAAGAACCACAGGACAGTCAGTAGACCCATTCACAGTCTATGGATGATGGCAATTTTTCCAAATTTTTATTTTAGTTAGGGGTCTTAGTTTTAGTTAGTTATTTAATTAGGGGTTAGGAGGGACGATTAGATAAATAATTAGCTTCCTATATAAATTATTTCAAGTACATAAACACCCAACTAATTCATTATAACCCAAAACCCCATATCGAAACCCAACTACCCTTCCCTTCCAAAATCTTCTCTCTAGAACCTCCTTTGAAGAACCAAGCAAGAGTCCAAGTAAAGCTTGAAGATAAGATCACTTCTACACGAAATTGGAAGGATTCTACACATAAGGTATGGGAGTTCTTCATTCTTGGTTAGCTATCACCAAGAAGCACCTTCAACTATCTTTTCAAATTCCCCAAATCTAGGGTTTTCAAATCTAGTCATGAGTCTTCTTCCAAAACTAATTCAATTGTTTAATTAAGGTTTATTATGATTGATTTTAATGATTTATGATTGGATTAATTGAATATTTATGAATTTTGATGAAAATCTCCATTGGACCCATGATTTCCCCTTCTTCCTAAATTCTGAACTAAGGTGTGACTTGATTGATCATGGAAGCTTAATAATCGATGGTGTTTAGGTTTATTATATTGTTGAATCATGATGCCTCTCTATCTAAGATGGTAATTATAGTAATTTAGGGTTGATTTTGATCCTTTGCCTTGAAAGGCAATTTGCTAGGATTGTATAGATAGATGAAGATTGTATATGAACATTGTTGATCCACTTGAAAGGTGGAGATATTTAAATATGATGTAATTGCATGATCTAAGTGTGATTTTACATATATACTTGCTTAACCTAAGATTTATACGGTGAATTGATATAGTCTAGGGTTGTGTCATGAAAGAGGCTAATTGAGGGTTTAAATGTGGTCCTCCATGAATGATGAAGTTCTCATTGTAATGTCTTAGACAAGATCACCTAGACTTGAATTGGTTTAGGTTAATGCTTCTAAGCATGAATAAACTTGATCATGATATCATGTGTATGTTTGTGAATACTTGAAGTAAATGTGCCAATCATGATGTGATTAATGTATTGAAGAGTTGTTGGATCATGGTATTCCTTATCTAATGTGCTATTGCTATATGTTTGGGATGAGTGGTCCATAGCCCTTGAAGGGCATATTGTGAAGGTTGTGCATGTTGACAAGATTGTGTGTGAACCCATGGTTTACTTAGAAGTTGAAAGTCCTACGACTATTGAGTATATTGTGGTATTGTTGAAAGGTTGTTCTTCCCTTAACCCTACACTTGATATTGTATGAATGGTCTAGGATGATTATAATGTTGTAGTTGTGTCATTTCAAGGATAATTACACATACACACACTTCATGCATAAACATGATCATGATGTATCAATGGTGTTAATTAAAAGTATAGTTCTCATATGCACCTTTACACATTTTTATGCATGAAATGTACATGACCATATTGATCCTATTGTGTTGAGTGAATGTGCATTCTCATAAGAACACATGATCTTAGTGTGAAAGTCATTCTCACATACTAATTATGAATCTAAAGTTGAAAGTACATTCTCACCTTAAATGAATATATGAGCTATTTTGATGAATTGTATTGAACGAAGGGCAAAGTATTCCTTCACACATATAGATACAATTTAAATACTATTAATGTATAATTTTGGGAAATAATACTTATCACCGAGTGGATATGGACAATGAGGAAATGGCCCGGTCGTTAATGCAATAGGGCGGGTCATCAAAGTGATACTCATGAGATGGAAGCCCCTCCACTAATGCAATAGGGTGGGATTCTCGAAGCAATCTCCCTATCTCATAAATTATGTGCCCACATATGTCTTTAGCTAGTGGATCCACCTTATAGCAATATATTTTGTTCTCCTTTAGGAAAGTAGGAAGCCTTTTTTCGGTGTGGGATTTTATACACCGAATTCCATGTAGCTCACATGGTCTATGTCGGTTATGGCTACTTTTCCTTATAACAATGAAGTTAACGAATGAGACATGAATTATACTATGACTTCTTAATGAGCTTTACTTAGTAGGAGTAGGGGTATGAGACTTCTCTTTAACAGTGCACAAGTAGACTTAGTAGGATGACATATGATGGTTCCTTTGCATTATCATGAGACTTGAATGTATGCATGTATATTGAATGGATAGTTGTTATGCATGACTTTCCTTATAATTCAAGTAATGTACATGACTATTTCCTTATTTATGACTATTGATTATAATGAAGTCTAAGGATGAAGTGCATGACCAAGGTAGCTTCAAAGGGGTGCTTGGTGGGGTTGGTATTATGGGATGCCAGCCACGCATTGCGCAAGTGTTCTTTAGGAGTTACTAAGGTAATGGCTTTAGTATAAAATGAGTATGAATGTGATCTTGGCTTGCGTTGTACATTGTGAATACATGTTAGTTACCATACATTGCACAAGTGTTTCTTAGGGGTTGCTTATGTGATGATTACTTCATGATGTGATGGTCTTGGTATTTAACCTTGTATTCTTTCATAATTGGAGGCTATGTGTTGTGAAGATTGGAATGTGTATTTTATTGATGTTGGAGACTATGCTTGTTATTATAATGATACCTCTAATGTTATGATGAAATGTATGCGAGTTGCTTTATTGGTTGCATTCTCCAAGGATTTCAAAGATGATATTCTAAAATGGTATAAAGCATGATTTCAAATGTAATGTCCCTTTTTATGCGTATTTAAATGGTTTTCTGCATGACTTCCATACTTAGTACTTTTTGTGCTAGCCCCTTCTTTTTACATTTTCACCAAGTGTAGGCTTTGGAGATATTAGATTTCATCCTCGTTGCTAGGTTCCTAGAAGATCAAGAAGAAGAAGATTGGTGAGTCCTCATTGTATTTGAGGGCTCAACCTTATGCTCTTTACTGTCTTTCTATTATGTTGTAGACTTTTGTTGTAAGGGTCGTGTCCCTTAGATTTGTATTTCAAGAGTTTTATTCCAAGTATAATAGATGGTTTGAGACATGGTGTCGTAGATACTGTTTCATTTTTATAAGAGACTTCGATTGTAAAGAAAAGTTTAAAATTCCGTGCTATTTTTATCACCTATGCGATGAATGAATGCTATGAGGCTTGTGCGTTCTACTATGGAGATGGCATATTTGACTTCATGAGATGGTGTGATGAACATGCTTTGTTGTGTTTGTGATGAAATGGCAATTGGGCTCCATGTTGATTGTGTTGAGCTTGCTATCAATGGGAAAATGTAATTCTTCCTATGATTATGTGATTAATGATGTTGAGAAATGATTGTGTAGGCTCACTCCTAAGGGGGAGATGGTACGCCTAGCTAATACTGTTGTTACGTGCTTATATGTTACCATGACTTCTTTATACAATGCATGTTCATGAAAACTTGTGTTTTGAAATAAAATGAGTTTATGTGAACTGTTTCCCTCATGTTGTGGTGCTTTGAGTAAGAGTTGCCTATGGTACTTCATGAGAAGAATAAATGGACATGTTTTAGTTAGGAGATGGAGTTCCTCCTCGAACATGACAAGTAATGAGGATCTCATGCATAAAAAGGTTGTTTAGATATAACTCATACTTTCTTGTATTGCATAGATCATGTTGAATTGGAGTTGATTTTACCTCCTTTAAACAAGTGCACATTGTGAATAGTGTATTTTGAGTTGTGCATTATTATGATGTTTCATGCATGTTTGGGAAGCTAGTCTTGAGTCTTTAATTCCAAAAAGTGTTTCAAGTGTCATTCGAGGACGAATGTTCCTAAGGGAGAGAAAATGTAACAACCCGAAAAACTAGTGAGACAAAGCTAGAGTCTAATGGAAACGAATAGGTGAAACTAGAGCCTCACATGTGAGTTTGAAGTGGGAAACTTGATTAAATGTTGTTAAATGGTTCCCAAGTGAAGGTCGAGGAATTTAGGGGTTAAACGTCAAGATACGATTATAACACCAGGAAACTACTAAGTTGAACTAGTGTGTTGTATTGTCTTGTAGTGGAAGTTTTGGAGTGTTGTATGAGGGTTAAAACACATAGAAATGACCCCCGTACTTAGAATGACATGTTTTGGGGTTAAACGTCCAGGTACGACTCCCCAAGGACAACCCAATGGGTCCTTGAGGAGGACCCCAACACTGCCCAAAATCTATCAAAAACAGCTTGGTTCACGGAGGCAGATCACGCCCCTTAGACCAGCCCACGTCCTGTAGGTCATGGGCGTGGGTTAGGAATTCGTCTAGGAAGACTTGGCCTTCATTTTTGAGCCCCAGCCCCAAACCACAAAACCACAGGACGATCAGTAGGCCCATCCATGGTCCGTGGATGGGTGGGCGTGGATGAGGGCAGTTTTCCAGATTTTTATTTTAGTTAGGTGTCTTAGTTTTAGTTAGTTACTTAATTATGGGTTAGGAGGGACGATTAGATAACTAATTAACTTCCTATATAAAGTATTTTAAGTACATAAACACCCAATTAATTCATTATAACCTAAGACCCCAAATCAAAACCCAACTACTCTTCCCTCCCAAAATCTTCTCTCTAGAACCTCCATTGAAGAACCAATAAAGAGTCCAAGTAAATCTTGAAGATAGGAGCTCTTCTATACGAAATTGGAAGGATTATACACCTAAGGTATAGGAGTTCTTCATTCTTGGTTAGCTATCACCAAGAAGCACCTTCAACTATGTTTTCAAATTTCCCAAATCTAGGGTTTTCAAATCTAGTCATGGGTCATCTTCCAAAACGAATTCAATTGTTTAATTAAGGTTTATTATGATTGATTTTGATGATTTATGATTGGATTAATTGAATGTTTATGAATTTTGACGAAAATCTCCATTGGACCCATGATCTCCCCTCCTTCCTAAATTCTGAACTAAGGTGTGACTTGATTGATCATGGAGGATTAATAATCGATTATGTTTAGGTTTATTATATTGTTGAATCATGATGCCTCTCTATATAACATGGTAATTATAGTAATTTAGGGTTGATCTTGATCCTTGGCCTTGAAAGGCAATTTGCTAGGGTTGTATATATTGATGAAGATTGTATATGAACATTGTTGATGCACTTGAAATGTGGAGGTGTTTAATTATGATGTAATTTCTTGATCTAAGTGTTATTTAACAAATATAATTGATAAACCTAAGATTTATAAGGTGAATTGATATAGTCTAGGGTTGTGCCATGAAAGAGGCTAATTGAGGGTTTAAATGTGATCCTCCATGAATGATGAAGTTCTCATTGTAATGCCTTAGACAAGATCACCTAGACTTGAATTGGTTTAGGGTAATGCTTCTAAACATGAATTGAATTGATCATGATATCATGTGTATGTTTTTGAATACTTGAAGTATAAAGTGCCAATCATGATGTGATTAATGTATTGATGAGTTGTTGGATCACGGTATTCCTTATCTACTGTGCAATTGCTATATGTTAGGAATGAGTGGTCCATAGCCCTTGAAGGGCATATTGTGAAGGTTGTGCATGTTGATAATATTGTGTGTGAACTCATGTTTTACTTAGAAGTTGAAAGTCCTATGACTATTCAGTATATTGTGGTATTATTGAAAGGTTGTTCTTTCCTTACCCCTACACTTGATATTGTATGAATGGTCTAGGATGATTATAATGTTGTAGTTGTGTCACTGCAAGGACAATTACACATACACACACTCTATTTATAAACATGATAATGATGTATCAATGGTGTTAATTAAAAGTATAGTTATCATATGCACCTTTACACATTATTATGCATGAAATGTACATGACCATATTGATCCTATTATGTTGATTGAAAGTGCATTCTCATGAGAACACATGTTCTTGGTGTGTAAGTCATTCTCACAAACCAATTATGATTCTAAAGTTGAAAGTACATTCTCACCTTTAAGGAATATATGAGCTATTTTAATGAATTGTATTGAACGAGGGGTAAAGTATTCCTTGACACATATAGGTACAACTTAAATACTATTAATGTATAATTTTGGGAAATAATACTTAACACCGAGTGGATATGGACAATGAGGAAACGGTCTGATCATTAATGCAAGAGGTCAGGTCATCAAAGTGATACTCATGAAATGGAAGCCCCTCCGCTAATGCAATAGGGTGGATTTCTAGAATAAATCTCCCTATCCCATAAACTATGTACCCACATAGGTCTTTAGCTAGTGGATCCACCTTATAGCTATATATTTAGTTCTACCTTAGGCAAGTAGGATGCCTTCTTTCGGTGTGCGGTTTTAGACATCGGATTCCATATAGCTCACATGGTCTATGTCGGTTATGGCTACTTTTCCCTATAAGAATGAAGTTAACGAATGAGTTATGAACTTTGCTATGACTTCTTCATGAACTTTACTTAGTAGGAGTGGGGGTATGGGACTTCACTTTTAGATTGCACAAGTAGACTTAGTAGGATGCCATAGGATGGTTCTTTTGCATTATCATGAGATTTGAATGCATGCATGTATATTGAATGTGTAGTTTTTATGCATGACTTTCCTTATAATTCAAGTAATGTACATGACTATTTCCTTATTTTTGACTATTGATTATAATGAGGTCTAAGGATCAAATGCATGACCAAGGTAGCTTCAAAAGGGTGAATGGTGGGATTGGTATTATGGGATTCCAACCACACATTGGACAAGTATTCTTTAGGAGTTACTAAGGTAGTGTCTTTACTACAAAATGAGTATGAATGTGATTTTGGCTTGTGTTGTACATTGTGAATACATGTTAGTTACCATACATTGCACAAGTGTTTCTTATTGGTTGCTTATCTGATGATTACTTCATGATGTTATGGTCTTGGTATTTAACCTTGTATTCTTTAATAAATGGAGGCTATGTGTTGTGAAGATTGGGATGTGTATTATATTGATGTTGGAGACTATGCTTGTTATTATAATGATATCTCTCATGTTATGATGAAATGTATGTGAGTTGCTTTATTGGCTGCATTCTCCAACGATTTCAAAGATGATATGTTAAAATGGTATAAAGCATGATTTCAAATGAAATGTCCCTTTTTATGTATGTTTAATTAGTTTTATGCATGACTTCCATACTTAATACTTTTTGTGCTAACCCCTTCTTTCTACATTTTCACCAAGTGTAGTCTTTGGAGATATTGGATTTCAGCCACGTGGCTAGGTTCCTACGAGATCAAGAAGAAGAAGATTGGTGAGTCCTCATTTTTTTCAAGGGCTCAACCGTATGTCCTTTATTGTCTTTCTATTATGTTTTAGACTTTTGTTGTAAGGGACGTGTCCCTAAGATTTGTATTTCAAGAGTTTTATTCCAAGTATAATAGATAGTTTGAGACATGGTGTCATAGATACTCTTTCATTTTTATAAGAGACTTCGATTGTAAAGAAAAGTTTTAAATTCCGCACTATTTTGATCACCTATGCGATGAATGAATGCTATGAGTCTTGTATAAGACCCCTTTGGGGTCGAGCATGTCGTGTTACGACTAAGGGGTGCTCTTAGGTCGTGACGTAAGGTAACAAGAAGAAAAGGTAAGCAAGTTGCCTCTAGTAGTGGGGATGTGGAGCCTCAAAAGAAGAATAGGTTTTATGCTCTCCAATCTAGAGTAGATCAAGAGTGATCTCCTCATGTCCCTTCCGGTATGTGCTTTATTCTTTAGTAAAATTTCCAGATTTCTTGTCTTTAGTGACTTGTTATGTTGGACTTTGAAATTATTGTTAGTATGCATGATGTTTAGAAAAGTTTGTGTAGGCTTACTCCCAAGTGGGGGATAGTGTACCTATCTAGTATGGTTATTGTGTACCTTATGTGTAGCCATGATTTCCTTATATGCATGTTCATGAAAATGTTTAGGTCTTAGTAGAATGACTTTTATGCATTAATTGTTTTTCTCATGTTGTAGTGCATTTAAGTAGATTTGCATATAGGCTTCATGAGTTGATTATGAGCATGCCCTAGTTTGTGGAGTTGAAAGGCTCCTCCTTGATTTGATGCTTTTGAGAGAAAAATGTATTTAGGCTCCATGTGTATGTGTTGAGCATGTTTTAGCTAGGAGATGTTAGTTCCTCCTTGAGAATGAGTAGTTATAGAGTTTCATGCATTTTGGGTTGCTAGATATAGTCCCTACTCCCTTGTGTTGCATTGAATGAGTTTAGTTTTGAATTGAAGTTGTCTTGCATTATTGTGTGCATTTAGATGTAGTGCATTCATAATGTGCTGCTAAGTTATATTTTTGACTTTAAGAAGTGTTTAAAGTGTCATTCAAGGATGAATGTCCCCAAGTGGTGGATAATGTAACACCCCGAAATTTAGTGAGTTCTAGAGCCTTTAGTAGGAGTTTTGGAGTGTTGTATGAATATTTAAACTCATAAAAATGGTTCCCGTACTTAGAATAGGGGTTTCAGGGGTTAAACGTCCTAGTATGACTCCCCAAGGACCACCCAAAGGGGTCCTTGAGGAGGACCCCAAAATAGTCCCAAAAATCTGGAAAATTTGATAACCTACGGAGGCCATCTACGGCCTGTAGATCAAACCACGCCCCGTAGGTCATGGGCATAGGTCAAGGCCCGCAAGATTCCTGCCATGACAAGCCTTAGGTGCAAACCAAGAGACCACAGGATGGCCTGTCAACCCATCCACGGTCCGTGGATGGGGTTCCGTAGGTACTGCCAGTTTTAGGTGGTTTAGTTTTAAGTTAAGTGTTTGGGTGCTAAGTTAGTAATTAATTAGGGTTTAATGTAGGTCGTTTAGTTAGTTAATTTACCACCTATATAAGGTTAATAGGCCCCTAAACTAATCACTTTAACTCATTCATCCAAGACCCCAAATTACTCTCAAGAAAAACTCTCTCTAGGAACAAAGAAGAAGATGAAGAAGAGGGGCAGCAACTAGGTTGAATTACCCATTGATTCATGATTTTTTTAGGGCTTTTATTAAAGGTATGTGAAGCTTATTCAACTAAGGGATCTTCCACCCATAGAGCCCCCATAGTTTCCCCACTTGTGAAATCAAAAACCCCATTCTAGCTACGGTTGTTCTTGCATTGTGGTAGGGTGTGGGTATTATTCCAATCTAGTGGATACTACCCAATTATGATTGATTTAGATTTGTTTAATGGTATTTTGATGATTTCATGTGATTTCTATGGTAAACACCAATCTAAATTAATGAATGTGATATTTGTGGGTTTATGCCATTAGAGGCAAAGTTGATGGTTCATAGGTGATATTCCTAGATCAATATCTTGTAAACCAATTGACTATAGTTAGCATTATGAAATCATGAATTGAACTAGACTTTATTGAATAGGAAGTATCTTGACTTGTAAAGTTAGAATTGAACCTTTATGAATCAATTAAGACTAGAATCACCTATTAGTAAAGATTGTGATTGAATAGCTTGTAATTTAGACATGAATTATGATAGAATGATGTTAAGCTTGAAGGTAGGGCTTGTTGCCATCATTGTTAGGGATTTGGGGGTAAAGTCAATATGATGTGATCTTGTTGTGTATTCTATTTTTCTTACAAACTTAGACATGATTATGCTATGAGATTTAAGTTATCTCGCATAGAAGGATTCTAGGTTAACATAATAACCTAAAATGAATCAAAGCAGATTACACTAGAATAGCTTAAAGTTGAGACATATGTTCCCTTCATGTATAACTTGGCTTAGTGGGATAAGACCAAGGTTGAAAGCTTGGGATGGAGGATTTATACTCTCCTAAGGTGTAGCTTGACTTGGCATTGCATAAAGCATTTCATTGTAGCATGAGTTAGGTGTAGTCATGGTAGCCTAGGATTGAGAATTTATACTCTCCTATGGGTACCTTGAACTAGCATTGTTAGGATTCTTTCATGGTAGCATGACTTGGTTTGGCCAAGACCATTTCATGGTAGCTTTAGGATTGAGGACTTATACTCTACTAAGGGTAGCTTAGGATTGAGGATCCATACTCTCCTAAGGGTAGCTTGACTTGCATTGGAAGGTGCATTTCAAGGATAGCTTGAGTTAGGTTAGTCATGGTAGCTTGGGAATGAGGACTCATACTCTTCTAAGGATAGCTTAGGGTTGAGAATCATACTATCCTATGGATATCTTGCATTTGTATTCTAGTACACTTGTAAGGGTAGCATGACTTAGTTGATTTAGGACTATTTCATGGTACCTAAGATGCAACACTTGTACCCTTCCTAGACTAGCTTGGACTTGCATGTTAGTGTGTCTTCCAAGGTAGTTAGACCAGATTAACCTATTTATGTTAGTAAGAAGGTAACATGGTCTAGCCTATTAGGGGGTTATTCCTTGGTAGCTTGGAAGAGGTAAATAGAATAGAGTGATTAGTTCCCAACTAGTGAACATTCATGATAGTTTAAATGAGTACTTAGTGTGTAGTAGTAGTATGGGATGCTATCCATACATGGCACAAGTATGACTTGAGGCTAGTTGTGGAGGGTTCCTATATGTAGTTTGACTTAGCTTGGGTTTTTGCCATAATTGGCTTCCATGATATGATTGGCTAAGGTGGTAGTTCCCTTGTATATATGAAGTAAGCTAATAGTATATCCAAAAGGAGGGTGGATATGACAAAGATAATTTCAAGGGTATGCTTAGTGTGAAGGGTAGTATGTGATGCCTTTCATGCATCGCAACAGTGTGTCTAGAGGTTACTTAGAAGTATGGTGCCCTTATGGTAGAAAGACTTATGGTCTAACCATGTATATAGACTAGGATTAAGATGACCACAAAGGTATACTTGGCTTGGGTAGTAGTATGGGATGCTATCCTTGCTTTGCATATGTATGCTTTTGATGTTACTTGAGAATGGTGCTATTATGGTACAGATGACTACGAGTCTATTTTGCTTATATGATTATGATTTGTCTCTTATGCTCATTAACTATGTCTTATGTTGACTTATGTTTATATGGAGTTTAGGTTGGAGACCATGCTATGAGTATATTGAATATTCTATGAACATGTATTATCTCTTATGCTTACGTCTTATGTTGACTAACCATTTTAAGATGATCTTATGATGTTGTGCTAGCTTTCATACTTGGTACATTTTGTACTAATGCATATTACCAATATTCTAACCAAATGTAGGGATTCGAAGATTGAGTTGCTTTGGAGGCTAGATTGCTAAGATGATAGAAGACTTGAAGATTTGGTGAGTCCTCATAACTTCGAGGACGAACGCATATTTAATTACCTTATCTCATTTCTTTATGTTTTAAACTTTTTATGGGTTGCGTCCCAAAGAGTTTTATTCAAGAGTTTATTAGATGGTTTGAGACAGGTTTAAGTAGAGACTTCCACTTGCTTTTATGAAATATGACATTGATTGTAAAAGTTTTAAATTGTTCCGTAATTTCTGTAGACACGTAATTTTTGATCGAATTTAAGGTATTACACCATTTTTAGTACATAAATATTTCTTTTATATATAAATTAAATATTTTATTTTTCATCATATTTTAGTAAGTTTATTTTAAAAGATTGAAAAACTACAGAAAAATATATGTTTTCTTTTAATTTAAATTTTAATAAATAAGCTAGTATTTCTTAATTATATTTTTAGACTAGCTATTTGACTTTTCTCATATTTTATTAATTCAAAATAATTAGTTAATATTTTTATTATTATGGTTTATATATATATATTTAATTTAATAAATATAATAACCTAAACTACCCACACTACCTCACTACCCCACTACACCTACCCTCACCCCACATACTCCTCCACTACCCCACTAATCCATACCCCACTATACACACACATACTCACACGGACACACACATTACAATACATATACCAACATACACACACAAAAGAAAGAGGGGACAGAAACAAAAAAAAAAA
>NC_064283.1:12684248-12686345 GCF_019186545.1 Solanum stenotomum | reverse complement strand
AATATGTGTAGGCCTAATTTTAACATTAACTTTAAGGGTGAATAAAAATAAAAGAATATAAGATAATCCAAAATTTATATTGTATCCTAGAAGTTTAGATTTGTTTTATTTTATTTGATTTTATTTAATATTTTCTTATAACATTAGATGGGTTTTAGGCATGTAAACAAAAAATAATATTTGTTTCAATTAAGAATGTGGTTACACATCTTTTTTGAAACAGTTAAAAGAAATTCAAGGATGTGGTGACACACATTGATAAAATTATTCTAATATATATTTTAACATGTGGATTAATTTAATTAAAAGTATCATCAATAAATATAATAATGAAATGAGAAGATTAGTTGTCTAGAATTCAGAAAAGTAAGAGTAAGTACTTTTAATACAAGATGAGTTTTATGCACGTTAAAAATATCTGTAAAAAATTAAGATTGCGGTTGCGCATCTTTTTTGAGACATTGAAAAAAAACTCAAGAATGCGGTGACGCACCTTGTCCAAAAATATAATAACTTTCATTAATTTAAAATAAGATCACTTATAGATAAAATTAGGTGATGCACTCAAGAGAAGAAAACAATTATGTTCATAAGCTATTTATATGTCAAAAGTCGAGAATGCAGTTATGCATCCGATTTGAGACCAAATAAAAGTTCAACAATAAAAATGCAAACAAGTCATGACCTGAAAATAATATATCCACAAATGATTTAAAGTAGGTAAAAGTCAATAAAAGAGATCGTGCTAGAACCACGGGACTTGAGGGATGCCTAATACCTTCCCCTCGGTCAACAGAATTCCTTACCCGAATTTCTAATTCGCAGATCATATAAAGAGTCATTTCTTTTGATTAGGGATTAAACAAAAGGCGACTTGGAACACCATAACTCAATTCCAAGTGGCGACTCTGAAAAAATAAAATTATCTCTTAATCAATACCGTCACTTAAATTGGAAAAACCCTTCCGCCGCCTTGCGCGAAAAAGGGGTGTGACAAGATTTATTTTAGCAATTCGTCATTGTTTTGTTGGATTAATAAAAAAGTACAATATGAGTATGCCTAATTTCGCCATTAACTTCAAGATAAAATATATATATAATATGTGTAGGCCTAATTTTAACATTAACTTTAAGGGTGAATAAAAATAAAAGAATATAAGATAATCCAAAATTTATATTGCATCCTAGAAGTTTAGATTTGTTTTATTTTATTTGATTTTATTTAATATTTTCTTATAACATTAGATGGGTTTTAGGCATGTAAACAAAAAATAATATTTGTTTCAATTAAGAATGTGGTTACGCATCTTTTTTGAAACAGTTAAAAGAAATTCAAGGATGTGGTGACACACATTGATAAAATTATTCTAATATATATTTTAACATGTGGATTAATTTAATTAAAAGTATCATCAATAAATATAATAATGAAATGAGAAGATTAGTTGTCTCGAATTCAGAAAAGTAAGAGTAAGTACTTTTAATACAAGATGAGTTTTATGCACGTTAAAAATATCTGTAAAAAATTAAGAATGCGGTTGCGTATCTTTTTTGAGACATTGAAAAAAAACTCAAGAATGCGGTGACGCACCTTGTCCAAAAATATAATAACTTTCATTAATTTAAAATAAGATCACTTATAGATAAAATTAGGTGATGCACTCGAGAGAAGAAAACAATTATGTTCATAAGCTATTTATATGTCAAAAGTCGAGAATGCAGTTATGCATCCGATTTGAGACCAAATAAAAGTTCAACAATAAAAATGCAAACAAGTCATGACCTGAAAATAATATATCCACAAATGATTTAAAGTAGGTAGAAGTCAATAAAAGCGACCGTGCTAGAACCACGGGACTCGAGGGATGCCTAATACCTTCCCCTTGGTCAACAGAATTCCTTACCCGAATTTCTAGTTTGCAGACCATATAAAGAGTCATTTCCTTTTGATTAGGGATTAAACAAAAGGTGACTTGGAACACCACAACTCAATTCCAAGTGGCGACTCTGAAACAAAATAAAATAGTCTCTTAATCAATAGCGTCACTTTAATTGGAAAAACCCTTCCCGCCGCCGTGCGCGAAAAGGGGTGTGACA
>NC_064283.1:12654340-12680430 GCF_019186545.1 Solanum stenotomum | reverse complement strand
TATTTCTTAATTATATTTTTAGACTAGCTATTTGACTTTTCTCATATTTTATTAATTCAAAATAATTAGTTAATATTTTTATTATTATGGTTTATATATATATATTTAATTTAATAAATATAATAACCTAAACTACCCACACTACCTCACTACCCCACTACACCTACCCTCACCCCACATACTCCTCCACTACCCCACTAATCCATACCCCACTATACACACACATACTCACACGGACACACACATTACAATACATATACCAACATACACACACAAAAGAAAGAGGGGACAGAAACAAAAAAAAAACAACCAGATTACACGAGAAAAAAAAAGAAAGATGAAAAATCTTCCCATTTTATTTGATTCTTCTTTTAAAAATTCACCAACACATTCACATCTTTTCTTCCTTACCCATTTTTTCATATCAACACAAACACATATACCATCACAAACAACCTACAAAAATTGTGGGTGTTCTAATCGAGCTTCGGTTAAGATTTTGCGGTATTCAACTTTACTTTATCTTCTTATTTAATTTATTCATGGAATTTGATGTAATTATTATGATAAGTTTTCTTACACTTTTATTTTATTCATAATTTGATTAAAATGAAGAATGTGTTAAGTGTTATATCTCTTTAATGAATGAAAGTAACTTTATTGGTGGTTATTTTTATTTATCTATTTTCATTCATTAGTTGTGATGTCTTAAAATGAATGGGTCATGATGTTGCTCATTTCTTGATTTCGATGCTAATAATGATAAGGTAGGAATTATTGGGTTCACAAAATTATTGTTGTTTTATTTATTAAATAAAGAATGAGATTTATTTTACCAATTCGTCATTGTTTTGTTGGATTAATAAAAAAGTACAATATGAGTATGCCTAATTTCGCCATTAACTTCAAGATAATATATATATATATATATATATATATATATATATAAAATATGTGTAGGCCTAATTTTAACATTAACTTTAAGGGTGAATAAAAATAAAAGAATATAAGATAATCCAAAATTTATATTGTATCCTAGAAGTTTAGATTTGTTTGATTTTATTTGATTTTATTTAATATTTTCTTATAACATTAGATGGGTTTTAGGCATGTAAACAAAAAATAATATTTGTTTCAATTAAGAATGTGGTTACACATCTTTTTTGAAACACTTAAAAGAAATTCAAGGATGTGGTGACACGCCTTGATAAAATTATTCTAATATATATTTTAACATGTGGATTAATTTAATTAAAAGTATCATCAATAAATATAATAATGAAATGAGAAGATTAGTTGTCTCGAATTCAGAAAAGTAAGAGTAAGTACTTTTAATACAAGATGAGTTTTATGCACGTTAAAAATATCTGTAAAAAATTAAGAATGCGGTTGCGCATCTTTTTTGAGACATTGAAAAAAAACTCAAGAATGCGGTGACGCACCTTGTCCAAAAATATAATAACTTTCATTAATTTAAAATAAGATCACTTATAGATAAAATTAGGTGACGCACTCGAGAAAAGAAAACAATTATGTTCATAAGCTATTTATATGTCAAAAGTCGAGAATGCAGTTATGCATCCGATTTGAGACCAAATAAAAGTTCAACAATAAAAATGCAAACAAGTCATGACCTGAAAATAATATATCCACAAATGATTTAAAGTAGGTAAAGGTCAATAAAAGCGACCGTGCTAGAACCACGGGACTCAAGGGATGCCTAATACCTTCCCCTCGGTCAACAGAAATCCTTACCCGAATTTCTAGTTCGCAGACCATATAAAGAGTCATTTCTTTTGATTAGGGATTAAACAAAAGGTGACTTGGAACACCATAACTCAATTCCAAGTGGCGACTCTGAAAAAATAAAATAATCTCTTAATCAATACCGTCACTTAAATTGAAAAAACCCTTCCGCCGCCTTGCGTGAAAAAGGGTGTGACAATTTCATTTCTATTACCTATTTTATGATGCTAAGGGCTAATATGAGACCCCTTAGGGGTCGAGTATCCCATGTTACGTCTAGAGGGTACCCCTAAATTGTGACAAACTTGGTAATCACAACACAAGGTTCTGAATGGCTCTAGGATTGTCTCAAACAATGTGTAGTAGGGTCTTGTTCATAAATTTGAAGTGCGCCACGTTTATGAGTAGGAGGCTATTGGATGCTTAGGAAATCTCACTTCTTTATTCTCTTAGGCGTGCCATAGAAGTTTAGCTCTAGTAGGTCCTTCTTCTAATGTTTGCCCTATGGTTTTCCACATTATGGAAAATACTAGGACTAATGTTAGGAGGGATAAGGATGACAATGGAGAATAAGAGGTTCTTCCACAAGTTCCAAACCAAGCTCCTCCTCAAGCTCCAAATGACCCTCCAATTGGAGATGCCACTCTAGCAGAATTTAGGGCTTCTATGCATTTATTGGCTCAAGCCTTGACGGTGCAAGCTAATAGAGAGGTGGTGGCTCCGGCAAACCCAATAAGGGGGATGGGTGCTTTGAGGGTAAGGGGTTTTTTGAGGATGAACCCTCTGGAGTTTAGTGTCTCCAAAGTGGAAGAAGATCCAAATGGGTTCATAAAATAGGTTTATAAAGTGCTAGCAATCATGGGGGTGACTTCTATTGAGAAAGCGGAACTAGCCGCCTATCAATTGAAGGATATTGCCATAATTTGGTATAAGAAATGGAAAGATAGTATGCCAATAGGAGTGGGCCCTATAGTGTGGGAAGCTTTTAAGTCGAAATTTCTAGATAGGTTGTTTCCCGGGCAGTTGAGGGAAGCAAAATAGGGAGAATTCATCAACCTTAAGCAAGGAAGTATTAGTGTTAAAGAGAACTCTATGAAATTCACCGTTTTGTCCAGATATTCTCCAATCTTGGTAGCAAATCCAAGGGATTTGATGAACAAGTTTATAACGGGGGTGTCTGATTTGGTAGAAGAAGAATGACGTATGTCAATGCTTGTTGATGATATGGATATCTCATGCCTCATAGTGTTTTACCAACAAATAGGAGAGTCAAAACTCAAAAAAGAGAGGGCTAGGGAGAAGAAGATGTCTAGGATTAAGGGTGATAAGTCCTTTCATGATGGGTCCGATGGACATGGTCGTTCTTGGAGTCGACAAAGGTTTTCAGGACAAGGTTTTTTTAATGCTCCAAAGCATAATGATGATAGGGTGTCTACCCCCTAGGCCACAAGGGATAAGTAATGAGTCCCTATGAACCTCTTGTGCTAGGGGCTGTAAGAGGAATGAGGGTAGGTGTTAAGCCGGTAGAGAGGGTTGCTATAGTTGTGGTGAAAGTGGCCACATGATGAAAGATTTCCCTAAAACTAAGGGTACAAGAAGAGAAGTTAAGCAAGTTGCCTCTAGTAGTGGGGATGTGGAGGCCAAAAGAAGAATAGGTTTTATGCTCTCCAATCTAGAGAAGATCAAGAGTGATCTACTCATGTTCCTTTCGGTATGTACTTTATGCTTTAGTAAAAGTTGTGCATTTTTTGTCTTTTCTAACTTGTTATGTTGCACTTTGAAATTATAGTTAGTATGAATGATGTTTATAAAAGTTTGTGTTGGCTTACTCCTAAGTGGGGGATAGTGTGCCTATCTAGTAGGGTTGTTATGTGCCTTATGTGTTGCCATGATTTCCTTATATGCATGTTCATGAAAATGTTTAGCTCTTGTTAGAAATGACTTTTATGCATTAATTGTTTCCTCATGTTGTAGTTCATTTAAGTAGATTTGCATATAGGCTTCATGAGTTGATTATGAACATGCCCTAGTTTGTGTAGTTGAAAGGTTCCTCCTTGAATTGATGCTTTTGAGAGAAAATGCATTTAAGCTCCATGTGTATGTTTTGAGCTTGTTTTAGCTAGGAGATGTTAGTTCCTCCTTGAGAATGAGTAGATATAGAGTTTTATGCATTTTTGGTTGGTAGAACTACTCCCTACTCCCTTGTGTTGCATTGAATGAGTTTAGTTTAGGATTGAAGTTGTTATGCTTTGTTGTGTGCATTTAGATGTAGTGCATGCATAATGGGCTTATAAGTTAGATTTTTGACTTTAAAAAGTGTTTAAAGTGTCATTCAAGGACGAATGTCCCCTAGTGGGGGATAATGTAATACCCCAGAATTTAGTGAGTTCTAGAGCCTTTCGTAGGAGTTTTGGAGTGTTGTATGAAGATTAAAACTCATAAAAATGGTTCCCGTACTTAGAATAGAGGTTTTAGTGGTCAAATGTCCAGGTATGACTCCCCAAGGACCACCCTCAAGGACCCCAAAACAGTCCCAAAAATCAGGAAAAATTGTAGATAAAACCACGCACCGTAGGTCATGGGCTAGGTCAAGGCTTGCCAAAGGCCTACCATGACAAGCCTCAAGTGAAAACCAGGAGACCATAAGACGGCCCGTCAACCCATCCACGATCCTGGATGGGGATCCGTGGGTGCTGCCAGTTTTAGGTGGTTTAGTTTTAAGTTAAGTGTTTGGGGGTTGAGTTAGTAATTAATTAGGGGTTAATGTATGGTCGGTTAGTTAGTTAATTTACCACCTATATAAGGTTAATAGGCCCCAAAACTAGTCACTTTAACTCATTCATCCAAGACCCCAAATTACTCTCAAGAAATTCTCTCCCTAGAATCAAAGAAGATGAAGAAAATGAAGAAGAAGAAGAGGGGCATAAACTAGGTCGAATTCACCATTGATTCAAGATATATTTAGGGCTTTGATTAAAGGTATGTGAATATTATTCATATATGGGTTTTTCCACCCACACAGCGCCCGTAGTATCCCCACTTGTGAAATAAAGAACCCCACTCTAGCTAGGGTTGTGCTTGCATTGTGGGTAGGGTGCGGGTATGATTCCAATCTAGTGGATTCTACCCAATTATGATTTATTTAGATTTTTTTAATGGTCTTATGATGATTTCATGTGATTTATATGGAAAACATTAATCTAAATTAATGAATGTGATATTTGTGGGTTTATGCCATTAGAGGCAAAGTTGAAGGTCCAAAGGTGATCATCCTATATCGATGGCTTGTATACTAATTGATCATAGTTACGATAATCAAATCATGAATTGAAGTAAACATGATTGAATAGGAAGTATCTTAACTTGTAAAGTTAGAATTGAACCTTTATGTATCAATTATGACTAGAATCACCTAGTAGTAAAGAATGTGATTGAATAGCTTATAATTTAGACATAAATTATGATATAATGTAGTTAATCTTGAAGGTAGGGCATGTAAACATCATTGTTAGGGATTTGGGGATAAAGTCCATATGATGTTATCTTGTTGTGTATTCTCTTTCTCTCACACACTTAGACATGATTATTCTATGTGATTTATGTTCTCCCATATAGAAGGATTCTAGGTTGACTTAATAACATAAAATGAATTAAAGCATGTTAGACTAGAATATTTTGAAGTTAAGACATATGTTCCCTTCATGTATAGCTTGGCATAGTGGGATAAAACCAAGGTTGATAGCTTGGGATGGTGGATTTATACTCTCTTAAGGTGTAGCTTGACTTGGCATTGTATAATGAATTTCATGGTAGCATGAGTTAGGTGTAGTCATGGAAGCCTAGGATTGAGGATTTATACTCTCCTATGGGTAGCTTGAACTAGCATTGTTAGGATGATTTCATGGTAGCCTGACTTGGTTTGGCCTAGACCATTTCATGGTAGCTTTAGGATTGAGGACCTATACTCTCCCAAGGGTAGCTTAAGATTGAGGATCCATACTTTCCTAAGGGTAGCTTGACTTGCATTGTAGGGTGCATTTCAAGGATAGCTTGAGTTAGGTTAGTCATGGTAGCTTGGGATTCAAGACTCATACTCTCGTAAGGATAGCTTAGGGTTGAGAATCATACTCTTCTAAGGATAGCTTTCATTTGTATTCTAGTACACTTGTAAGGGTAGTATGACTTAGTTGATTTTGTACTATTTCATGGTAGCTAGGATGGAACACTTGTTCCCTCCCTATAGTAACTTGGACTTGCATGTTAGTGTGTCTTCCATGGTAGTTAGCTTAGCTTAACCCAGTTATGTTAGTAAGGTGATTGCATGGTCTAGCCTATGAGGAGGTTATTCCTTGGTAGCCTTGAAGAGGTAAATAGAATAGAGTGATTAGTCCCCAACTAGTGAACATTCATGATAGTCTAAAGTAGTACTTAGTGTGTGCAGTAGTATGGGATGATATCCATACACGGTACAAAAATGACTTGAGGTTAGTTGCGAAGGGTTCCGTTGTGTAGTATGACTTAGCTTGGTTTGTTGCCAGAGTTGCCTTCCAAGATATGATTCACTATGGTTGTAGTTCCATTGGATATATGAAGTAAGCTAATAGTAAAACCAAAAGGAGGGTGGATATGACTAAGATGATTTCAAGGCTATGCTTAGAGTAAAGGGTAGTATGGGATGCCTTTCATGCAACGCACAAGTGTGTATAGATGTTACCTAGAAGTATTGTTCCCTTATGGTAGAAAGACTTATGACTTAACCATGTATATAGACTATTATTAAAATGACCAAAAAGGGATACTTGGCTTGGGTAGTAGTATGGGATTCTATTCTTGCTTTGCACATGTATGATTTTGAGGTTACTTGAGAATGGTGCTATTATGGTGAAGATGACCATGAGTCTATTTTGCTTATATGATTATGATTTGTCTCCTATGCTCATTAACTATGTCTTATGTTGATTTATGTTTACATGGAGCTTATGTGGGAGACCATGCTATGACTATGATGATTATGCTATGAACATGCATTATCTCTTATGCTTATGTCTTATGTTGACTAACCATTTTTAGATGCTCTTAGGAAGTCGTGCTAGCTTTCATACTTGGTACATTTTATACTAACGCATATTGCCTACATTCTAACCAAATGTAGGGTTTCAGAAATTGGATTGCTTTGGAGGCTAGAATGCTAAGGTGGTAGAAGACTTGAAGTTTTGGTGAGTCCTCATAGCTTCGAGGACAAGCCCATATTTTATTCCCTTATCTCATTGCTTTATGTTTTAGACTTTGTATGGGTTGCGTCCCAAAGAGTTTTATTCAAAAGTTTATTAGATGGTTTGAGACAAAGATTTAGTAGATACTTCCACTTGCTTTTATGAAATATGAGATTGATTGTTAAAGTTTTAAATTGTTCCGTATTTTCATTTCTATTACATATGTTATGATGCTAAGGGCTTCTATGAGACCCTTTCGGGGTCGAGTATGTCGTGTTACGCCTAGGGGGTACCCTTGGGTCATGACAAACTTGGTTATCAGAGCACAAGGTTTAGAATGGTTCTAGGATTGTCTCAAACCACCTCTAGTAGGGTCTTGTTCATAAATGTGAAGCACGCCACATTTATGAATAGGAGGCTATTGGATGCTTAGGAAATCTCACTCTTTCATTCTCTTAGTCGTGCCATAGCAGTTTAGCCCTAGTATGTCCTTCTTCTAATGTTTGCCCTATGGTTTTTCTGGTTATGGCAAATACTTGGGTTAATGCTAGGAGGGATGAGGATGACAATCTAGAACAAGAGGTTCCTTCACAAGTTCCAAGCCAAGCTCCTCCTCATGCTCCAAATGTCACTCCAATTAGAGATGCCACTCTAGCGGAATTTAGGGCTTCTATGCAATTATTGGATCAAGCCTTGACGGCGCAAGCTAATAGAGAGGTGGTGGCTCCGGCAAACCCAATAAGAGGGATGAGTGATTTTAGGGTAAGGGAGTTTTTGAGGATGAACCCTCCGGAGTTTTGTGTCTCCAAAGTGGAAAAAGATCCAAATAGGTTCATAAAGGAGGTTTATAAAGTGCTACAAATCATAAAAGTGACTTCTATTAAGAAAGTGGAACTAGCTGCCTATCAATTGAAGGACGTTGCCTAAATTTGGTATGAGTAATGGAAAGATAGTAGACTGGTAGGAGCGGGCCCTATAGAGTGGGAAGCTTTTAAGTTGGAATTTCAATACAGGTTCTTTCCTTGAAAATTGAGGGAAGCCAAATTGGGAGAATTCATCAACCTTAAGCAAGGCAGTACGCATGTTAAAGAGTACTCTTTGAAATTCACCCTTTTGTCTAAGTATGCTCCAAGCTTGGTAGCAAATCCAAGGGATTTGATGAATAGGTTTATGACGGGGGTGTTCGATTTGGTAGAAGAAGAATGTCTTATGGCAATGCTTGTTGATGATATGGATATCTCACGCCTCATGGTGTTTGCCTAACAAATAGAAGAATCAAAACTCAAGAAATAGAGGGCTAGGGAGAAGAAGAGGTCTGCGATGGATGGTGATAAGTCCTTTCATGATGGGTCCGATGGACATGGTCGTTCTAGGAGTTGACAAAAGTTTTCCATACAAGGCTTTTCTAATGCTCCTAAGCATAAGGATGAGAGGGTGTCTACCCCTAGGCCACAAGGGATAAGTAATGAGTCCCTATGGCCCTCTTGTGCTAGGTGTGGTAAGAGGCATGAGGGTAGGTGTTTGGATGGTAGAGAGGGTTTCTTTTGTTGTGGTGAGAGTGACCATATGATGAAAGATTGCCCTAATGCTAAGGTTACAAGAAGTGAAGGTAAGCAAGTTACCTCTAGTAGTGGGGATGTGGAGCCTCAAAGGAAGAATAGGTTTTATGTTCTCCAATCTAGAGAAAATTAAGAATGATCTCCTCATGTCCCTTCCGGTATGTTTTATGCTTTAGTAAAATTTCCAGATTTCTTGTATTTTGTGACCTTTTATGTTGGACTTTGAAATTACTTTTAGTATGCATGATGTTTAGAAAAGTTTGTGTAGGCTTACTCCCAAGTGTGGGATAGTGTGCCTATCTAGTAGGGTTATTGTGTGCCTTATGTGCTGCCATGATTTCCTTATATGCATGTTCATGAAAATGTTTAGGTCTTATTAGAAATGACTTTTATGCATTGTTTTCCTCATGTTGTAGTGCATATAAGTAGATTTGCGTATAGGCTTCATGAGTTGATTATGAGCATTCCCTAGTTTGTGGAGTTGAAAGGTTCCTCCTTGAATTGATGCTTTTGAGAGAAAAATGCATTTAGGCTCCATGTGTATGTGATGAGCATGTTTTATCTAGGAGATGTTAGTTACTCCTTGAGAATGAGTAGATATAATGTTTCATGCATTTTGGGTTGGTAGAAATAGCCTCTACTCCCTTGTGTTGCATTGAATAAGTTTAGTTGTGAATTGAAGTTGTCTTGCTTTATTGTGTGTATTTAGATGTAGTGCATGCATAATGGGCTGCTAAGTTAGATTTTTGACTTTAAGAAGTATTTAAAGTGTCATTCGAGGACGAATATTCCCAAGTGGGGGATAATGTAACACCCCGGAACTTAGTGAGTTGAACTAGTGAGTTCTAGAGCCTTTCATATTAGTTTTGGAGTGTTGTAAGAAGATTAAAACTCATAAAAATGGTTTCCTTACTTAGAATAGGGGTTTTAGGGGTTAAACGTCCGTGTACGACTCCCCAAGGACCACCCAAGGGGTCCTTGATGAGGACCCCAAAACATCTCAAAAATCTGGAAAAAGTTTGATGACCTACGGAGGGCAATCTATGGCCTGTAGATCAAACCACGCCCCGTAAGTCATGGGCGTAGGTCAAGGCGTGCAATTGGCTTTCCATGACAAGTCTCAGGTGCAAACCACGAGACCACAAGACGGTACGTCAACCCTTCTACGGTCCGTGGACAGGGATCCGTAGGTGATGCTAGTTTTAGATGTTTTAGTTTTATGTTAAGAGTTTGGGGGTTAAGTTGGTAAATAATCAGGGGTTAATGTAGGTCGGTTAGTTAGTTAATTTACCACCTATATACGATTAATAGTCCCGTAAAATAATCACTTTAACTCATTGATCCAAGACCCCAAATTACTCTCAAGAAATTCTCTCTCTAGAAGTAAAGAAGAAGAAGAAAAAGAGGGGCAGCAACTAGGTCGAATTCACCGTTGATTGAAGCTTTGTTTAGGGCTTTGATTAAAGGTATGTGAAGCTTATTCATCTATGGGTTTTTCCACCCATAGAGCCCCTATAGTTTCCCCACTTGTGAAATCAAAAACCCCATTCTAGCTAGGGTTGTGCCTGCATTGTGGGTAGGGTGTGGGTATGATTTGAATCTAGTGGATACTACCCAATTATGATTGATTTATCTTTTTTTAGTGGTAGTATGATGATTTCATGTGATTTAAATGGTAAACCCTAATCCAAATTAATGAATGTGATATTTGTGGGTTTGTGCCACTAGAGGCAAAGTTGAAGGTTAAAAGGTGATCTTCCTAAATGAATGTCTTGTATACTAATTGATCATAATTAGGATCATCAAATCATGAATGGTTCTAGGATTGTCTCAAACCTCGTCTAGTAGGGTCTTGTTCATAAATGTGAAGCGCGCCACATTTATGAATAGGAGGTTGCTAGATTCCACATCTATGCATTTATTGGCCCAAGCCTTGACGGCGCAAACTAATAGAGAGATGGTGGTTCCGGCAAACCCAATAAGAGGGATGGGTTCTTTTTGGGTAAGGGAATTTGGAGGATGAACCCTCCGGAGTTTAGTGGCTCCAAAGTAGAAGAAGATCCAAAAGGGTTCATAGAGGATGTTTATAAAGTGCTATAAATCATGAAAGTGACTTCTATTGAGAAAACGAAACTAGCCGCCTATCAATTTAAGGACGTTGCCCAAATTTGGTATGAGCAATGGAAAGATAGTAGGCCTGTAGGAGTGGGCCCTATAGAGTGGGAAGCTTTTAAGTTGGAATTTCTAGATATGTTCTTTCCCCGGGAGTTGAGGGAAACCAAATTGGGAGAATTCATCAACCTTAAGCAAGGTAGTATGAGTGTTAAAGAGTACTCTTTGAAATTCACCATTTTGTCTATGTATGCTTTACGCTTGGTAGCAAATCCAAGGGATTTGATGAATAGGTTTATTATGAGGGTGTCCAATTTAGTAGAAGAATAATATTGTATGGCAATGCTTGTTGAGCATATTGATATCTCACGCCTCATGGTGTTTACCCAACAAATAGAAAAGTCAAAACTCAAGAAAGAGAGGGCTAGGGAGAATAAAAGGTCTAGGATGGATGGTGATAAGTCCTTTCATGATGGGTCCAATGGACATGGTTGTTCTAGGAGTCGACAAATGTTTTTCGGACAAGCATTTTCTAATGCTCCTAAGCATAAGGATGAGAGGATGTCTACCCCTACGGCACAAGGGATAAGTAATGAGTCTCTACGGCCCTCTTGTACTAGGTGTGGTAGGAGGCATGAGGGTAGGTGTTTGGCCGATAGACAGCGTTGCTTTAGTTGTAGTGAGAGTGGCCACATGATAAAAGATAGCCCCAAGGCTAACGCTACAAGAAGAGAAGGTAAGCAAGTTGCCTCTAGTAGTGGAGATGTAGAGCCTCAAAGGAAGAATAGGTTTTATGCTCTCCAATCTAGAGAAGATCAAGAGTGATCTCTTTATGTCCCTTACAGTATGTGCTTTATGCTTTAGTAAAATTTCCAGATTTCTTTTCTTTTGTGACTTGTTATGTTGGACTTTGAAATTATTGTTAGTATGCATGATGTTTAGAAAAGTTTGTGTAGGCTTACTCCCAAGTGGGGGATAGTGTGCCTATCTAGTAGGGTTATTGTGTGCCTTATGTGTTGCCATGATTTCCTTATATGCATGTTCATGAAAATGTTTAAGTCTTATTAGAAATGACTTTTGTGCATTGTTTTCCTCATGTTATAGTGCATTTAATTAGATTTGCAAATAGGCTTCATGAGTTGATTATGATCATCCCCTAGTTTGTGGAGTTGAAAGGTTCCTCCTTGAGTTGATGATTTTGAGAGAAAAATGCATTTAGGCTCCATGTGTATATGTTAAGCATGTTTTAGCTATGAGATGTTAGTTCCTCCTTGAGAATGAGTAGATATAGAGTTTCATGCATTTTGGGTTGGTAGAAGTAGTCCCTTCTCCCTTGTGTTACATTGAATGAGTTTAGTTTTGAATTGAAGTTGTCTTGCTTTATTGTGTGTATTTAGATGTAATGCATGCATTATGGGCTGCTTAGTTCGATTTTTGACTTTAGAAGTGTTTAGAGTGTCATTCGAGGACGAGTTTCCCCAAGTGGGGCATAATGTAACACCTCGGAATTTAGTGAGTTCTGGAGCCCTTTGTAGGAGTTTTGGAGTGTTGTATGAAGATTAAAACTAATAAAAATGGTTCTCGTACTTACAATAGGTGTTTTAAGGTGAAACGTCCGGATACGACTCCCCAAGGACCAACCAAGGTGTCCTTAAGGAGGACCCCAAAACAGTCCCAAAAATTTGGAAAATTTGATGTCCTACGGAGGGCCATCTATGGCCTGTAGATCAAACCACGCCCCGTAGGTAATGGGCGTAGGTCAAGGCGTGCAAGAGGCCTGCCATGACAAGCCTCAGGTGCAAACCAAGAGACCACAGGATGGCCCGTCAACCCATCCACGGTCCGTGGATGGGGATCCGTAGGTTCTGCAAGTTCAAGGTGGTTTAGTTTTAAGTCATGCGTTTGGGGGTTAAGTTACTAATTAATTAGGGGTTAATGTAGGTCGGTTAGTTATTTAATTTACCACTTATATAAGGATAATAGTCCCCTAAACTAATCACTTTAACTCATTCATGCAAGACCCCAAATTACTCTCAAGAAATTCTTTGTCTAGAAGCAAAGAAGAAGAAGAAGAGGGGCAGCAACTAGGTCGACATCACTATTGATTCAAGATTTTTTTAGGTCTTTTATTAAAGGTATGTGAAGACTATACATCTATGGGTTCTTGCACCCATAGAGCCCCCATAATTTCCCCACTTGTGAAATCAAAAACCCCATTCTAGCTAGGGTTGAGCTTGCATTGTGGGTAGGGTGTGGGTATGAATACAATCTAGTGGATACTACCCAATTATGATTGATTTAGCTTTGTTTAATGATATTATAATGATTTCATGTGATTTCTATGGTAAACCCTAATTTAAATTAATGAATGTGATATTTGTGGGTTTATGCCATTAGAGGCAAAGTTGAAACTTCAAAGGTGATCTTCCTAAATCAATGTCTTGTATACTAATTGATCATAGTTAGGATCATCAATTCATGAATTGAACTAGACTTGATTGAATAGGAAGGATCCTTTAGAATTGAAACTTTATGAATCATTTATGGCTAGAATCACCTAGTAGTAAAGAATGTTATTAAATAGCTTATAATTTAGACATGAATTATGATATAATGAAGTTAAACTTGAAGGTTATTCTGGTAGCCATCATTGTTAAGGATTTGCGGGTAAAGTCAATATGATGTGATCTTGTTATGCATTCTCTTTCTCTTACACACTCAGACATGATTATGCGAGGAGATTTAAGTTCTCTCACATAGAAGGATTCTAGGTTGACTTAATAACCTAAAATGAATCAAAGCATGTTAGACTAGAATAGCTTGAAGTTGAGACATATGTTCCCTTCATGTATAGCCTGGCTTAGTGGGATAAGACCAAGGCTGATAGGTTGGGATGGAGGCTTTATACTCTCCTAAGATGTAGCTTGACTTGGCATTGTATAATGCATTTCATGGTAGCATGAGTTAGGTTTAGGCACGGTAGCCTAGGATTGAAGATTTATACTCTCATATGGGTAGCTTGAACTAGCATTGTTATGTTGCTTTCATGGTAGCATGACTTGGTTTGGCCAAGACCATTTCATGGTAGCTTTAGGATTGAGGACTTATACTCTCCTAGGGGTAGCTTAGGATTGAGGATCCATACTCTCCTAAGGGTAGCTTGACTTGCATTGTAAGGTGCATTTCAAGGATAGCTTGAGTTAAGTTAGTCATGGTAGCTTGGGATTGAGGACTGATACTCTCCTAAAGATAGCATAGGGTGGAGAATCATACTCCCCTATGGATAGCTTGCATTTGTATTCTAGTACACTTGTAAGGGTAACATGATTTAGTTGATTTAGGACTATTTCATGGTAGCTAGTATGGAACACTTATACCTTTCCTAAAATAGCTTGGACTTGCATCTTAGTGTGTCTTCCAAGGTAGTTACTTAGTTTAACCTAGTTATGTTAGTAATATGATAGCATGGTCTAGCCTATTAGGGGGTTATTCTTTGGTATCCTTGAAGAGGTAAATAGAATAGAGCGATTAGACCGCAACTAGTGAATATTCATGATAGTCTGAATGAGTACTTAGTATGGGTAATAGTATGGGATGTTATCCATACATGGCACAAGTATGACTTGAGGCTAGTTGTGAAGGATTCCCTTATGGAGTATGACTTAGCTTGGGTTGTTGCCATAGTTTCTTTCCAATATATGATTTACTAAGGTGGTAGTTCCCTTGGCTATATGAAGTAAACTAATAGTAAGACCAAAAGGAGGGTGGATATGACTAAGATGATTTCAAGGCTATGCTTAGTGTGAAGGGTAGTATGGGATGCCTTACATGCATCACACAAGTGTGTCTAGAGGTTACTTAGAAGTATGGTACCCTTATGGTAGAAAGAATTATGACTTAACCATGTATATAGACTTTGAATAAGATGACCGAAGAGGGATACTTGGCTTGGGTTGTAGTATGGGATGCTATTCTTGCTTTGCACAAGTATGCTTTTGAGGTTACTTGAGAATGGTGCTATTATGGTGAAGATGGCCAAGAGTCTATTATGCTTATATGATCTATGATTTGTCTCCTATGCTCATTAACTATGTCTTATGTTGACTTATGATTATATGGAGCTTATGTTGGAGACCATGCTATGACTAGTATAATTATGCTATGAACATGTATTATCTCTTATGCTTATGTCTTATGTTGACTAACCATTTTGAGATGCTTTTATGATGTTGTGCTAGCTTTCATACTTGGTACATTTTGTACTAACACATATTGCCTACATTATAACCAAATGTAGGGTTTCGAAGATTGAGGTGCTTTGAGGCAACATTGCTGAGGTGCTAGAAGACTTGAAGATTTGGTGAGTCCTCATAGCTTTGAGGACGAACCCATATTTCCCTTATGTTATTTCTTTATGTTTTAGACTTTGTATGGGCTGAGTCCCAAAGAGTTTTATTCAAGAGTTTATTATATGGTTTTAGACAAAGGTTTTAGTAGAGATTTTCGCTTGCTTTTATTAAATATGACATTGATTGTAAAAGTTTTAAATTGTTCCGTATTTTCATCTCTATTACCTATGTTATGATGCAAAGGGCTTATATGAGACCCCTTCTGGGTCGAGTATGCCATGTTACGTCTAGGGGGTACCCTGGGTCGTGACAACACATATACAACAATTACATATAATTGACAACATAGAGCCCAATATTAGTTAGCAATTAGTAGACAAATAAAAATTTGCACATACTAGCACAAAAGTAATATATCAACATTTTAAAATTATTTTTTAAAATAATAGACGATTTTTAATACGATTTCTCTTTTAATTTCCAACCATTTTTCCTTAAAACTTGCAAAAGATTATTTAGAATTATCTTTCTCCTTTCATTTTTTTTTTAAATCATAAAAGCTATTTGATATCATTTCTCTTCCAACTTCCAATAATTTCTACTTAAAACTAGCAAAATATAATTTAGAATTATCACTCTCCTTAAATTAGCAAAAAATATTTAATATCTACATGTTTAACCAACATAACCTGTATTCACAAGAATAGTAATTGTCTTTATACTCTTTTAATTAGAAATGTTATTTTATAGATATATGTAGCAGTTTGATTTTTATTATGTGTAAATTAATTAAATTGTAATTTATTTTTGTATACATTTATTTAACATATTGATTCAGTTGACGTATACTTATTTTATTAATTTAAAATTTATTGTATATTGATTGTGATATGGCAATGCAGTTTGTATACATTATTTATATTTTATTTGTATAGATAGATAAGATATTTTTACGAGATCTTCACAATAAAATAGTTTCATGATATCTACACAAATATGATAGTTCACGTAGTTGTTTAAATTTTTTTCCCCTTGAGGAATTTGTGAAAACAATCTCTTATTTTTTGGCAGAATGGTGTGGGAGGCCCTTGTACTTGTCTCAGTTTGTCACCTGAGTCATTCTACTCATGACTTTGCCAATTGAACCCTCGAACCCTCTGAAACCCAATATTTTAAACCCTTTCTGTCACTACTCAGTGGTGCGTGAACTACAAATGCCACATGTAGTTTTCCACGTCATTTAAAAATGCCATGTAGAATATGACATGTTAAAAATAGACTAATTTCTCTCTTTCAAACATTTCTTTCCAATCGCCTTTTCAACTAGACCCTTCTACTCTCTCTAGTCCTGATTTACACTATTGATCACCACGATTTTATTCAATTTTGTGGAAGTGTTTGAGTTCGCGTTTCATTCCATAGTTGTAAGTTTGTTGACTGATTTTCATTCTCTTTATTTCGTAGTTGTGTTTTTGGTGTTTTATTTTGAATTTTGTTGTTTTAAGGTTTAGTACTGTTGCAGAGGCTGTGGTGTGATTTTTGGGAGGATTTTGGTTTTTTACATGCCTAATAACAATTTGTAGAAGTATTATGCATTCAATGACATTTGTTGTGAATATGTTTTGAATCTAGGGTTTTTTCGTATCTGAATTTTTTTTTTTTTATCAATTGTGTTGGATTTCTCTCTTGTTAGTGGTCAAATTGGATTATATCAGATTATTATAGATGTTTTTGTTATATTCCATAAAGAATTACTTTAAAATTAGGTTTCTTTTTGTCGATTAGGGCATTTTGTGAATTAGGGCTTTTTTTTCATTTAGGAATTTTTTTCAATTATCTGAAAGTATTCTTGTGACTTTGCAAGCATGGTAAAAATATATATTCAACAATTACTACACTTCAAATGCATTATGGGGGCTATTTTTTATCAGATCCTGAACTCAAGTATGCTATTGGAATTTCTGATCTTGAAAAAATAAGAATCGATATGGATGAGCTTCATAGCATGTTTTTTCAGAAATTAGCTAGAGAATTAGGAGTTGAAAAAGTTGAAACCTTTGGGTGCAAAGTTAACAAAAGAGGTGGTTTTTATATGTTGAATAGTGATGCTGATGTGTTGAGATTTATTAATAAATTAAAGGGTGGGGACTTTGTTGATGTGTACGTGGTACATCAAATTANATTAGCTAGAGAATTGGGAGTTGAAAAAGTTGAAACCTTTGGGTGCAAAGTTAACAAAAGAGGTGGTTTTTATATGTTGAATAGTGATGCTGATGTGTTGAGATTTATTAATAAATTAAAGGGTGGGGACTTTGTTGATGTGTACGTGGTACATCAAATTAGTACTCCTTTAATTGTTGAGGATCCTAATAAGGTGCAAATAGCCCAATTGCTAACTCCCAAAAAAGGTAAGCCTCCCCCACACCTATTGTTATAAATGTTAGGGCTAATATATCTACCCCTCAACCATCTGATAAAAATGATACAAATATAAAAGATCAACAACCTAAGGTAGACAAGGGTAAGAATAAGGAGATTGCTGCTCCTGAGGTTTCTTTAGAGGACTTAGATGAAGATCAAGGTCAGGGTAATGACTTTTCTTCCTACCACCTTCAAACATTTGATGAATCTGATGGAGATGTAGATGCTGAACAATCTAATTTTGAGTCACTTTATGATGTTGTTAAGAATAATGATGACTTAAGTGACTTGGATACTGATTTTGTTGAAGCTAGGCAGTCAAACATTTAAGAACAAGTTAGTAAAGAGAATGTTGCTAAAATAAATGTAGATGAGATACCTTCTGGCCCTGTAGGCATAGATGCTGGTTTTGAAGATATTAATAAGAATATGATGGGAAGATATGAAGAAACATTGGGTGGGGATGACCTGTATTTTGATAGCTCAGATCCCTGCAGTAATATTAGTGAAGATGAAGGGCATCCTGTTGAGCCTGATGAGGTTGTAGATCCACTAGCTAGGAATTCAAGTACAAAGGTCTATTTTGACCCAACTGCCAATTTTTTTATTTCAGTTGTATATGGTTTTTGTGAATAATGTTCAGTTTAGAGAAGCACTACAGACTTATTCTATATAGAAGGGTGTGAACATTAAACTTAAACCTAATGAAAAGGAGAGGATCCTAGCAAAGTGAAATAAGAACGGTTGTCCTTGGCATATTCTTAGAAGTATTGAGGGTAATACCGGAAATTTTATTGTGAAGATATATTTTCATGTCCATAAGTGTTTCAAAATAACAAGAAACAAGTTGTGTACTCCAAACTGGATTGATAAGACTTACAAAAACATAATCATGAGTGAGCCTAACATCAGACTCCATCAGATTCAAGGCTTGGTAAAAAAAGATTATGTATTGTATGTTAGTAAAATAAGTTGTAGAAGAGCAAAAATAAAAGTCATGAATGAACATATGGGTGATTTCATAGAAGAATTTGCTAGATCGTATGACTATACAAATCCAGGAACTATTGTGGTTGTTAGGACATCCAAGAATACAATTCCTGAAAAAGAGGTATTCCAAGGGATTTATATTTGTCTTGGAGCATTAAAATGTGGTTGGATAGAGGGGGTGTAGAAGGATAATTGGTTTTGATGGTGCATTTCTGAAAGGTGTATGTAGAGATGAATTGTTGTCTTGTATTTCCAAGGATGGAAATAATCAGATGTATCCTGTAGCATGGGCAGTAGTTAATAAATAATCCAAAGACACCTGGTCTTGGTTTATCAAGTATGTCAAACATGATTTTGAACTGACACAAACTGAAGGTGAAGGACTCAGAGTTATGTTTGATATGCAGAAGGTATGAGAACACTTTGTAATCTTTTTTTTAGTTTGCTATACCAATTTCTATGTTACACTTATATTTCTATTGTTTTTCCTTGGCATGCCTTTTTTCTTTGATAGGGTCTTAACCTAGCACTTGTTGATTTATTGCCAAATGTTGAGCATAGATGGTGTGCTAGACATATATGGGCCAACTGGAAGAAGGTATGGAGGGGTGAAGAAAGGAGGAAAAAGTTTTGGTAGGTTGCCAGGGCTCCATTTGAAGTTCATTTACAATCAAAACTTAATGAAATGAGTATGTTGGGAGAAGGTATTGCGGAAACTTTGTTAAAGTACAATAAAGAGGCATGGTATAGGACATTATTCAAGGAACATAAACATAGCAAGTGTGACATAGTTGAGAATAATATTTGTGAAACATTCAATTGTTGGATCTTAGCAGCTAGATTCAAATCAATCATCACAATGTTAGAGGAAATTAGAGTCAAAGTCATGGAAAGAATGACTCAAATGAGGGAGTTTTCTGAAAAATGGGTAAATGATGTGTCACCTATGGGTATGCAAATTCTTGGTGTAACAACCCGTAACTAGAAAGAACTATAAAGAAGTTAAAAAAATTGGAAATAGTCATTTTCAGAAAGAATATAAAAATTTGGAAAATTTGTTAAGTATGTTAAGTTGGGTTTTGCGCCAACTTCAAACAATCATAACTCCTAGATCAGGATGAGTTAGGTGTGTTTCCAGATATCGTAGGAAAAATCTTGCAATAATCTTTCCAACACCGTCGAGTTTGCACAATTCAGAGTTTTTATGAGTGAGACATGCCCATTTGAAGCTGGGTTGTTCAAATAAGAAAAGTCTAACCCTGATTTTAGAAGGGCATTATGGTCTTTTCCATACCCCATGACTTAATTTCATTTTTGGTAATTAATTGGGGTCTAAACTGATAGGATTCAGTATATGGTTTTACGATATGGAGTTAGGGTTTTAGAAAAGTGAAAATAAGAAGAAGAGAAAGGAGGAGAAGGAGCAAGAATCGTCAAGTTCTTCAAGAATCGCTTGTGGAATTCGTTAAGGGGTTATCCCTACGAGGTATATGAGTTCACACAGCGTTGGGTTCGTTCACCCACGCACCAAACATGTTTAATTCAGCATGAATTCATCTTAAAAGTTGAAAGTTTGAATGTTCTTGATGTGTGTTCTTGAATGTGGGATGAGATAGAGGAGTTTTTGAGAGTTTAAGGTCGATTTTAAAGTTGTGTTTGATTAGATTCTTGTGTACATATCCTGGGTATCTTAATCTAAAGGGAATTTCAGAAAAAGAATCAAGTTTAGGCGAATTGGGGTTAGAAAATGAAGAAGGAAAAGTCGGAAGAATCTGGGTATCAGGTCCGCGTCGTGGACCTGTTCCTTAGAATGGGAAAAATTTCTCCGCGCGTCATGGAGCAGTTACGAACCTTTCTACCTCAAAATTTATTTCGCGACCAAATAATTAAATGCATCGCGGACTTGCTTCTAGACAGTGATTTCTTGATCTTTACTCGTGTTTAACTATCTAAAAACACTCCTAAACATCATGAGATCTTTCCTATAAAAAAATCGCAATCCTTGAATCCATAATTCAATTCAAGGATGATTTAAGAGTCAAGTCAAGAGATGTTAAGAGCCAATCAAGAGAAGTTCATAGTCTTCCAAAATCTTTTACAAATGATTTATGTTTTAAGACTTGAGTTTTGAGTTGAGTAAAGAGTAAAGTTGAAGTTCATTTCATCAAAGTACGTGGGGACTATGTATTCCCAAAGAGTTAAAATGTTTTCACATTGAAACAAGAAAAGGAAACCTTGATTTTCAAAGAGCCTTTGAGCTAGTTTTCAGAAAAGAGAAAACGCTTTCACAATTAAGAAAGAGGGNGTTCATTTCGTCAAAGTACGTGGGGACTATGTATTCCCAAAGAGTTAAATTGTTTTCACATTGAAACAAGAAAAGGAAACCTTGATTTTCAAAGAGCCTTTGAGCTAGTTTTCAGAAAAGAGAAAACGCTTTCACAATTAAGAAAGAGGGGAAACTTTTATTTCCAAGATAGCCTTTGAGCTATGTTTTTGAGCAATTATCTAAAATCACAGAAAGAAGTATGTTTTTAAATATAAGAGCTAGTATCACATTTTGGGAGTAGTATTGAGCACTGATATGAGGGAGAATTTAGACAACTCACAGCCCCCTTAAACCATGTAGCCATCATGGGTAGAAAAGGGTCATACTTTTTAGATTATTCCTTAATGCTTTTTAGCATAGACTAGTGGATCCACTTAGCAGTTCAGGTTCTATACTCTCGGCAAGGTATAAGACGGCCCTGGCAGCGTGAGGGAAAATGATGTATCATCATAATAACTCTTACGTGATGGTAGTCGGTTAGAGAAACTCCCATAGAAGTAATGTTATTCTTATATACACAGTTTATTTGTATTTTTACATACATTTCAGAGTTATAGTGTATCTTTGCATACACACAGAGTATTATTGTATTTCCAAATACACAGAATTGACATTCATGTTTTAAACAACTTTTCTTTATAATGCACTTGTTTTATACTGCTTTATATTGAAATGAGTTCAGTTTAGTTGAGCGGAGTTGAGTCATGTAAGTTCTTCAGTTCCTTTCACGCTTTATATTGCTTTATATTGAAATGAGTTAAGTTAAGTTGAGTTGAGTTGAACCATGTAAGTTCTTCAGTTCCTTTCAAACTTATGTCTTGTTTTAGAATTCCACTCGCATACTCGTGCATTCAATGTACTGATGTCATTTGGGTTGCATCTTATTATGATGCAGACACAGGTAACCAGGATCATCATCCAGCGCCTCATTGATCCAATTTAGCATTCAGAGTCAGTTGGTGAGCCTCCTTGCTTTTCGGAAGGCTCATTTATTATCATTTGCTTTTTAGTATTTCATTTATTAGGATGATCAGGGGTCTTGTCCCGACATCCATCTCAGTTGTTTTAAAGACTTCATAGACCGTTAGATGTTTGTTCTTGTGTTTCTATTTCTTGTTTTAGTGGTTGAGACTTGAGTTGCAATTTTTGGCCAGTGAATGTTATCTTGATACATTCTAAGTGTTTATTGAGCAGTTCAGTTTGCTTTTAAAAGTATTTTTCTTTATGAATTAAGTCTTCCACTGAGTAAGTAGTCATGCCAAGGGTTCGCTTGGGGCCAGCAATGGTTCTCAAGTTCCAGTCCCACCCAGGGTATACGTTCGGGGCGTGACACTTAGTGAGAATGTTGAACATGCATCCATATGTGAGGTTAAATTTAATATAGATAATGGCTATGAGATTCAGGATCCACCATATAAACATGTTGTCAATCTCAAAAAGAAAGTGTGTAGTTGTAGGTCATGGAAACTGAAAGGAATTCCTTGTGCACATGGAATTACAGCAATGCATTACAAGGATCTAGATGTTGAGTCATTTGTTGATCACTGGTACAAAAAGGAAACATATTTGAAGGCCTACAGTAAGTTCATTCAATCTATGACAAACATGAAGATGTGGCACGAGAGCAGAAGACCATCCATTGAGCCACCTAAAATCACTTCTATGCCAGGAAGACCAAGGAAAAGTAGGTCAAAATATAGTGATAAGCCTAGTAAGAAGAAGTTTTTAAAGGCTACAAGGAAGGGGAGAAAAATAAAATGTTCTTTGTGCAAGAATTTTGGACATAAAAAGAAAGGATGTCCACTTGCTGTAAGTTTTGCTTTAACTTCTTCAACTTTGTTAGTGAAATTTATTTTTATCAATACTTCTTAATTCAGTTTGGAAAAATTTTGTATGTAGAAAAATGGCTATACTACTGGAACTGCAACAATTGCTACAGGTGGAAGTGGTGGTGCAACTACTTTAGCAGCTTCTACAAGTGTAACTGGTGGTGCTACTGGTTGTAACGACTAGGAAAATGATAGGTTGAAATAGAGACTTAACGTTTAGTTTAGTGTGACTTTAGGTTGATGTCTAGACTGTTTTAGAACCTAAATGGAGTAAAGTAGAAGCCTAGGGTGCAAGCATAGGCCTAGGCTAGCAAGATAGGGTNTGTAGAAAAATGGCTATACTACTGGAACTGCAACAATTGCTACATGTGGAAGTGGTGGTGCAACTACTTTAGCAGCTTCTACAAGTGTAACTGGTGGTGTTACTGGTTGTAACGACTAGGAAAATGATAGGTTGAAATAGAGCCTTAACGTTTAGTTTAGTGTGACTTTAGGTTGATGTCTAGACTGTTTTAGAACCTAAATGGAGTAAAGTAGAAGCCTAGGGTGCAAGCATAGGCCTAGGCTAGCAAGATAGGGTCAAAGAAGCCTTGTTCCTAGAGGGGTTGTTTGGCGATGGGGCTGTTTGATCGCCCAAAGGATTGGGCGAGTTGCCCTTGTGCTGTTGTAATCGCCTAGTGGCCTGCCCATTTGGCCTAGGTCCTGGACCAAAGGGCGAGCTAAGTCGTAGCTTGCCAAGCTGGTTGGCGTGTCGCCCATTGGCCCCCCTCCATCGCCTTATGATCTGCCCACTTAGTGAGCTCACTGGAAATTCGGGCGAGCCTAAGGGTCCAAAGGGCGAGCATAGATGGGCAAGGGGAAGATTTTTAAGTTGTAACTTTGTGGGTCCTTAGTTCTTTTCCAAAGTTGAGTCGACCTTATTTTATTCCTTTACTAGCAACTATAAGACCTTTTTTAGACCTGAATTCTCTCATTTTAGTCACTCCAAATAGAATAAAAAAGAAACCCACCTCCTTTCAAATATTTCTCTCACTAGAAATCCTCTATTAGAGAAGAAGAAGAAAGGAGCCATTGAAGCTAGGGTTTGATGATTCCAACGTGGTTCTTCCTCAAATTGCTTGGGGACTCTTAGTAAAGGTATGGTAGTCTTGATCCTTGTCTAATTTTCCATTCAAGGAGCCAATTCAAAGGTAATTTCAAAGCATGAAAAAATTAGGGTTTTACTCAATCTCATGGGTTCTTTCATCAAATGTTTTCAAATGGTTTCTAATGACAAATTATGATTGTATTCGTGTTTAATTGATGATTTATGATGAAAAATCTCTATGAACCCATGAATTCTCTCAATTACTAAGTTATGCCTTTATGAAGTGAGTTTGTTGATCATGAATGAATGTTGATGGATTATGTCTAGATTGATTTAGATTATTGAATTATTGATGCTTATATTGAATTAAATGATTGAATCATGTCAATTTCTTATTCTATTGTAGTACTTTGGATTTATGGGTTGATGTTGGTTCATGGCCTTGAAAGGCAAGTTATGACCTAATTACTTTTTGAAGTAGAATTGTGCTTGAGCTATTGATCCATTTGAAAGGTGGAGGTGTTTACTTACTATGTATATTGTGACATTAAATTGATGGATCTCTTCCTTGTACCTCTATATATGAAGGATCTATGTATAATTATGATGTGAAGTGTGTGTGTGATCTAAATGAATGAATGATGATCATGTTTAGAATGTAGTATGTGGTGATTGAAAGTATATTGTTAATTGACCTTATGAATGGTGATGTTTATGTGAAAGTCTATTCTCACATGCTCACACACACTCATGAAAGAATAATGAATGAAGTTCTATGATTATGTTAATGATGAAGTACTTATTTAAAGGCTATTCTCAATCGTACTCTAATGAATGATAATGACTTGTTGTGAAAGGACTTTCTCACAATAAGGGGATTCTTAGGTGAAAGGCTATTCTTATCTTTGAATCTATGAGCTTTCCAATGAATGAATGTTGGGATGGGATGGATACTTATCCGGGAGTTGAGGAGGAGTATCTAGTAACAATCCCTATATCCCATTTTAATGAATGTTGGGTTTGAGATGGATACTCATCCATGAGTTGAGGCCGGGTATCTAGTAGCAGTATCCTATCCCATAATAACGAACAAATGTAATGAATGTCAAGTACTCCGTGGGGAATAATGTCAAGCACCGAGTGGATATGAATTGGGGTGGATGCTCATCCGTGAGTTGAGGCGGGGTATCTAGTAGCAACCTCTTAAGATGGATGCTCATCTGTAAGTTGAGGCAGGGTGTCTAGTAGCAATCTCCCTATTCCATAACTATGTGCCCACATAGGTCTAGCTAGTGGATCCACTTAAGCTATTAAAACGATGGTCCTACCTTAAGCAAGTAGGAATCCCTTTATCCAGTGAGGGTGACACTGGGATTCCATGTCAAGCTCACATGGTCTATGTCGGTTAAGGCTTACCCCCACAAAAAATGTTAATGAAACTATGGCTTCTCAATGATGCACTACTTAGTGTGGGTGGTGGTATGGGACGCCATCTATGCATTGCCCAAATAGGCTTTGAGAGGAGTCATGGTGTGTTCCTTTATATTGTTAAATGAAATGAATGGGCTCTTATGATTATGTTAATAAGAATGTTGGCTTAATGTCTAATGCAGAATGGGTGACTTAAATACTTATATTTTTAATGAGAAGATGCATGCTATACTTGGATTGTATTATGAGTTACTTCATTGTATGACTTGTTGAGTATGATTGTGCCTTGTCTATGGTGACTTCAAAGGAGTACTTAGTGTGGGTAGTAGTATGGGATGCTACTTTCACATTGCACAAGTATGACTTAGAGTTGTCTTAGATGTTGGTTTTACTGTGATGATGTGACTTATGTGACATTTATGTCTCTTATATGCTTTATTGTGTAAAGGTCGAACGGACGAACGGTCAGTTCACTTTTGGTGACCTTAAAGTGATAACTTAGTGTGGGTGGTGGTATGGGACGCTGTCACACCCCTTTTTCGCGCAAGGCGGCGGAAGGGTTTTTCCAATTTAAGTGACGGTATTGATTAAGAGATTATTTTATTTTTTCAGAGTCGCCACTTGGAATTGAGTTATGATGTTCCAAGTCACTTTTTGTTTAATCCCTAATTAAAAGAAATGACTCTTTATATGGTCTGCGAACTAGAAATTCGGGTAAGGAATTCTGTTGACCGAGGGGAAGGTATTAGGCATCCCTCGAGTCCCGTGGTTCTAGCACGGTCGCTTTTATTGACTTTTACCTACTTTAAATCATTTGTGGATATATTATTTTCAGGTCATGACTTGTTTGCATTTTTATTGTTGAACTTTTATTTGGTCTCAAATCGGATGCATAACTGCATTCTCGACTTTTGACATATAAATAGCTTATGAACATAATTGTTTTCTTCTCTCGAGTGCATCACCTAATTTTATCTATAAGTGATCTTATTTTAAATTAATGAAAGTTATTATATTTTTGGACAAG